>NW_025966325.1:29646-50000 GCF_021869965.1 Rhincodon typus
CCAAAACAGAATCCCCCTCGTCCTCACGTACCACCCCACCAACCTCCAGATCCAACGCATCATCCTCCGACACTTCCACCATCTGCAATCCGACCCCACCACCAAAGACACTTTTCCCTCCCCACCCTTATCTCTCTGTGACTCCCTTGTCCGCTCCACACTCCCCTCCAGCCCCACCACACCCGGCACTTTTCCCTGCAACCGCAGGAAGTGCTACACCTGCCCCCACACCTCTTCCCTCACCCCTATCTCAGGCCCCAAGAAGACTTTCCACATCAAGCAGATGTTCACCTGCACATCTGCTAATGTGGTATACTGCATCCGCTGTACCCGTTGTGGCCTCCTCTACATTGGGGAAACCAAGCGGAGGCTTGGGGACTGCTTTGCAGAACACCTACGCTCGGTTCGCAATAAACAACTGCACCTCCCAGTCGCGAACCATTTCAACTCCCCCTCCCATTCCTCAGACGACGTCCATCCTGGGCCTCCTGCAGTGCCACAACGATGCCACCCGAAGGTTGCTGGAGCAGCAACTCATATTCCGCTTGGGAACTCTGCAGCCCCATGGTATCAATGTGGACTTCACAAGCTTCAAAATCTCCCCTCCCCCTACCGCATCCCAAAACCGGCCCAGCTCGTCCCCGCCTCCCTGACCTGTTCTTCCTTCCACCTATCCACTCCTCTCACCTCAAGCCGCACCCCCATCTCCTACCTGCTAACCTCATCCCGCCCTCTTGACCTGTCCGTCCTCCCTGGACTGACCTATCTCCTCCCTACCTCCCCACCTACACTCACCTTTACTGGCTCCATCCCTGCCTGTCTGTTTCCTCTCCACCTATCTTCTCCTCTATCCATCTTCTATCTACCTCCCCCACTCTCCCTATTTATTTCAGAACCCCCTTCCCCTCCCCTTTTTCTGATGAAGGGTCTCGGCCCGAAACGTCAGCCTTCCTGCTCCTATGATGCTGCTTGGCCTGCTATGTTCATCCAGCTCTGCACTTTGTTGTCTCGCTTACTTGGCGGCGTCGGATTATGGTATAAAGGGGAAAGTTTAAAGGAGATGGGCTTTTACTTTTATGGAAAAGCTCAGCAGGTCTGGCAGCATCTGTGAAGAAAAAAATCAGTTAAAGTTTCAGGTCTGGTGATTCTTACTGACATTTTTTTTCACAGATGCTGCCAGACCTGAGCTTTTCCAGCAACTTCTGTTTTTGCTCCTGATTTACAGTATCTGCAAATGACTTGCTAAAAGTCCATATAGGCCACATTAAATGTATCACCCCTATCAATGCTCCTGGATACCTTGTTAAAAATTAGATCAAATTTGTTAAACAAAAACTCTGGAGGAAACAGATGCAGTCTTCTTAGAAGACAATACCATCAAAGCTCCCAGGAATCAGTGTGAAGTGCTCTGTCATGTTGTGACAATGCTGAAGTAATTGAAACTGGATGTAGAATTCAAACCCAGAGTATCACGGGCATTGCAGTCCAGAAATTCAAACAGTTATGTAATGCACTTCTACAAATTTTATAAGTATAGAGTTTTTTTTTGTTGGGGGGAGAAAATGACCTAGACAGCAATTTTTCTATTATTTGTAGCCATTGGAAAAGGTGTGAAAAAATATAATTGATAGCAAAGTCCCAGAGGATCGTTAGGCTGCTCTGTCATTAGAGAGACGACAGGTACTGAGTTTAACCTGATGGTCAAGAAACCCCTAGGCAAGGGATAAGGTGGAGAAGGTGAGACCACAACTCCAAAGTTTATATCGAATTTTCTTCCTCTTAGGCAGCACATTTCCAGAGCAGAATAACTTGAATTTAAAGAACGGTCTCCCAGTTTCTCTTCTGATTCTTTTGTCAACAGCTTTAACAGTCGTTAAAATAATCTATTTCAACCCTACCTCCCAACCTCTCACACTCATCCCTATCCAAATGGAGCGGAGTGTAAACAGTACCAAGTAACTGGTGGGCCTGTCACAATTGAGGTAGGTGAACCTTGTGCAGGGTCTCTGGTAAGTGAACAAGGCCCTTTTGAAGTGCATAAGATGGTTGAAGGTGTTAATGGTGTAGATAAAGAAAAAAGCTATGGGAAGCAGAGGGTGGAGCTGTGCAGAACCATAAAATAAACTCCACAGGGGCGGCATCAGGAAGCAATTCTCCATAAAAAGAAAAATCTGGAACTCTCTCTCCCACTTCCCTAATAGAAGCTAAAGGTTGGGATTGAAACGAAAATATCAAACCTACAATTGATAGATTTTTGATGGATGAGATAGGAGCCAGAATGAGTAGATAGTACATGAGTCATGACTCTATTCAACAGCAAATGGGCTTGAAGGGGTTGAATGGCCTATTTTCAGCTTCCCTGCTCTAATTCCCTCATGGAGGGAGGGAAGCACATTGGGAATTGCTGGCCATTCTGTGATGATTTGAGCAGGTAGATTCATGTTACAAAAGGTGGGAGTGTGATCGAACATGCTGTACTTGCCTGTATAGGTGTAACCCTCAAGAAACTTGACACTATGCAGCACCAAGCAGACTGACTAACTGGCACCACATCCATCACCATCACCAGTTACTTGCTTCACTGTCAACACACAGTGGCAGTAGCATATGCTATCTACAAGATGCATTACAATAGTGTGTATTATCTGTGAGAAGTAGTGCACTAGCAGTATGTACTATCTACAAGAGGCACTGCAGTAGAAGTGTATAGTATTGGAAAGACACTCTATAGTGTCAGTGTGTATTATGTACAAGACATTCTGCAGTGCTAGTGTGTACTACGTACAGGATGCACTGCAGGAGCAGTGTGTTCTATCTATAAGACACTCCGCAGCAGCAGTGTATACTTTGTGCAATAGCATTCTGTTACTGTCTACAAGACACTCTGCACTGTAAGTGTCTACTATCTACACTCTCTGTGCAGTAGCAGTGTGTACAGAGCGTGCTGCTGAGAAGTGATTGAGGAGAATTCTGGGAGGAGCTGACTCAGTCACTGAGCAGAGGGCGCTACTGGGTTTGAGGAGGATTCTGGGAGGAGTCGGTTCAGCCACCAGTGCCTGCCCAGGCGTGAATAAAAGGGAGGCAAGCTATAGCGGAGTAGCCATTTTTGGAGTGGCCATTTTGAGAAGAGCTACTTTCTGGTTGAAGTGCTGCCGGAGGTTTAAGTGTAGTCTTAAGAGAACACCTGGCTTCAGTGAGGAGGGCGATCAGCGAGGTAAGGCAGTTGGAGGAAGAGCAAATTACTGCAGCTGCTGAAGGCATGGGGGGTAAAGACAAAGTAGAAGGAAATTGAACTGTGACATCATAGCCAGCAGGTATGTACGGTAAGTGGCTGGTGACTGGTAGGTACTTTTTCTTTTCTCTTATTTTTCTTTTGGCGTGACTGCTGTTGTTGTTACTTTAACTTGAGGGTTAAGTCATAGCAGGAGATCCTAGAACCGTGTCAAGCTTTTCCTATGTGATATGGGAATTCAAGGTCTCTACTGATGTCCCTTACTCCTTCATATGCAGAAAGTGTGTCTAGTTGCAGCTTCCGTCTGACCGCTTGACAGCTCTGGAGCTGTGGCTGGATTCACTTTGGAGCATCTGCAAGGCTGAGGCAATCATGGACAGCATGTTCAGTAACTGGTCATAACATAGATAAAAAATTACTGAGGAAGATAGAGAATGGGTGACCACCTGACAGATGAGGAGTAGGAGGGCAGTGCAGGGGTATTATCTACAAGACGCTCTGCAATAGCATTGTGTGCTGTCTGCAAGAAACACTGCAGTAGCAGGTTTAACGGTGGTGTCAGGGTGCGGTATACGCTGGGATATAGATAAAATAAAGTAGATGGAATAAATGACGCTCTTAGAGAGATGATTATTTTGGAGGAGTTCAAAAATTCACTTCCTGAAGTAGTGAGAATTCCTGTGGAAGAGCAGAAAGTTAGGACAGCAAGATGAGCAGTGGAAATGACCGATGATCTAGTTGGTTCATAAATCAAAGTTTGGCTTCCGACATCAATTTAAATCTGTAAGGAATAGAAATTTGGGAGAAGAGAAATCCTCAGATGGTAAGGGAAAAGGAGACCTCATTGAAGACGGTAAAGATAGTTTACCACAGGATAGAAAGGAAACCCATGAGGGAAAAAGAGAAGTAAAAAAACTCAGGTATTTTCACTGCAATAAAGTAGGCCACATGAAGCTGCGGTGTTGGTGGTTTAGGATAAGCACCAGGAAGACTGATGTGGGAAAACTGGATAAGCCAGTGAGCTTTGTTGAAGTGGTAAAGGAAAGACGAGTGGAGCTAACAAGCTGCACCAGAATGTACAACCTGGTCAGGGGTTGGTTGGGAAGGAATTGTCAGATCTCCTTAAACAATTTACTCATGAGGGTAAGGTTTACTCGCATATGCCAGGAAGAGCAGGTAAAGAAATTATAATTTTCAGAGATATGAGTATGTCAATCTTTGATGTTGAGAGATGAGTAGATATGTAATTCACAATGAGCATTGCAAGCAAAAGTGCTAATATGTGGAATTCATAGTGAGGAACGAAATGCTCCATTATATAAAGTGAGGTTGAACTGTCCACTGAAAAGTGGAGAAGTGGTGGTAGAAGTACTAGAGAAACTTTCCGCTCCAGAAATACAGTTTGTCCTTGGGAATGATATAGTTGGATCACACATGGGAGTGAAGCCTACTGTGGTTGTGGCCAGTGGAACATCAGGCAACTGAAGTATTACAGGAAGTATATCCTGAGATTTTTTCCTGACTATATGATAACAAGGTCACAGGTTGAAGCAGGAGAAGAAATTAAAGAATAAAGATAAGGAAGTTAAGACCTTAAGACATAGGAGCAGAAATTAGGCCATTCGGCCCACCAAGTCTGCTCTGCCATTCAATCATGGCTGATAAGTTCCTCAACCCCATTCTCCTGCTTTCTCCCCGTAACCCTTGATCCCCTTGATAATCAAGAACCTATCTATCTCAGTCTTAAATGTACTCAATGACCTGGCCTCCAACGCCTTCTGTGGCAGTGAATTTCATAGATCACCACTCTCTGGCTGAAGAAGTTTCTCCTTATCTCCGTTCTAAAAGGTCTTCCCTTTAGTCTAAGGATGTGGCCTCGGGTCCTGGACCCTCCTACCAATGGAAGCATCTTCCCAACATCCACTTTGTCCAGGCCATTCAGTATTCTGAAAGTTTCAATTGGATCCCCCCTCACTCTCCTAAACTCCAATGAGTGTAGTCCCAGAGTCCTCAAACGTTCCTCATATGTTAAGCTTTCTATTGCTGGGACCATTCTCGTGAACCTCCTCTGAACCTGCTCCAGGGCCAGTACATCCTTCCTGAGATAATGGGGCCCAAAACTGCACGCAATACTCCAAATGTGGCCTGACTAGAGCCTTGTAAAGCCTCAGTAATACGTCCCTGCTTTTGTATTCAAGTCTTTTCAAAATAAATGCCAACATTGCATTTGCCTTCGCCTTCCTGACAACTGACTCAACCTGCAAGTTTACCTTGAGAGAATCCTGGACTAGAACTCCCAAGTCTCTTTGCACTTCAGACTTCTGAATTTTCTCCCCATTTAGAAAATAGTCCATGCTTTTGTTCTTTTTACCAAAGTGTATGACCTCACACTTTCCCATGTTGTACTCCATTTGCCACTTCTTTGCCTACTCTCCTATCCTGTCCAAGTCCTTCTGCAGCCTTGCTACCTCCTCAATACTACCTGTCCTTCCACCTATCTTTGTATCGTCTGCAAACTTAGCCAGAATGCCCACAGTTCCTTCATCGAGATCATTAATGTACAAAGTGAAAAGTTGTGGTCCCAGCACTGACCTTTGCGGAACACCACTTGTCACCAGCTGCCATCCTGAGAAAGACACCTTTATCCCCACTCTCTACTTTCTGCCAGACAGCCAATCTTCTATCCGTTCTAGCACCTTGCCTCTAACACCATGGGCCCTTATCTTACTCAGCAGCCTCCTGTGTGGCACCTTATCAAAGGCCTTTTTGAAGTCCAGGTAGATAACAACCATTGGCTCTCCTTGGTCTACCCTACTCGTTACTTCCTCAAAGAATTCTAGCAGATTTGTCAGAGACCATGTTTGATCAAATGGTTGAGAAAAAACAAGAACAGGTGGAGGACAAAGTAGATATTTTTAGTTCAGACTTACAATAGAAAGATAAAAAACTAACACAATTGTTCCAAAAATCATACACAGAAGAATCTGAGCGTATCCCAGAAAGTTGCTATCTTAAAGATGATATCTTGCTGAGAAAATGGAGACCATCTTGTATTCAAGTGGATGAGAAATGGGCTGAAGTTCATCAAGTTGCATCACTGGTGGGTTATAGAAAGGAGATATTGCAGGTAGCACATGAATTATCAGTAGGTGGTCATTTAGGAGTAAGAAAAGCTCAAGCCAAAATACAAAAACATTTTTATTGGCATGGACAGCATACAGATGTGGTTGAATGTTGCTGGACATGTCATACATGTCAGGTAATTGGAAAACCTCAGTCAGTGATAAAACCAGCACCTTTTAATACCCATTCCTGCATTTGAGGACCCTTTCAGAAGGCAAATGCAGAAAAATAGATCTGTCTCACAGCAGCAGAGAGAAACTCCAACTTTGAGCTGTAACTGAAAGAGGAAAAAGTTGATAAGCTTCTACTTCTTCAAAACTTCAGCAGCTTCTGCCCTGTTGACACTCCAACAGCAGCTGCTTAAAGCTGTACCTAAAAAAAACTAAAAATCTCAGTCTGTGAGAGCTGGCCACACCCAGTCAGGCTGCTTGTATTGTTCCAACTTTTTAAAAACAGGGCCTCACAAACTGTTTATGTTACCACAGTTCTGTACCTCTCGTTCAATCTCTCTCTAAAAAAGAAACTAGGACAAAATACACCTCTTAAAGCCATAGCGCACTCTGACCACACTGTGCAACACAAACGTGACTACTACAAAACACAGCATGGATACCATTATATAACACATCACCCCATCATATACCATAACCTAACACAACCCATCATCCATAGTCAGACAAGACTTTGTCCCTTTTAAATAATCCGCACAGCTATGTGCTTCAACATTGTACCATAGAGGGGTATAACATTTCTTTGTGCAATGGCCTTCATCTGACAAGTTAAAACTTATGTTAGAACAGCCCAACGTGAATAAAAGAACAAAAGAGAAGTACAGCACAGAACAGGCCCTTCAGCCCTCCGAGCCTGTGTCGATCATCGTGCTCTAATTAAAGTAAAAAAACAAACTCTCTGCTCTTATTCAGTCCGTTTCCCTCTATTCCCTCCCTATACATGTAACCATCCACATGCCTCTAAAATTTCACCAATGTGCCTGCTTTCACCATCTCTTCTGGCAGTGCGTTCCAGGCTCCTACCATTCTCTGTGTGGAAATGAATGTGTGCAGTTTTTTTTTTACAAAGTCAAAGCTAAAACTATTATTGTTCCAGTACAGAGGGAGATTACCAGTGGTGGTGGTTAATGTATGGGCCACCATGCCTCAGGTAAGGGCCAATCTCAACCAAGGCTCAAATTGAGCCTGTGCTGTTGGTGTCTGTTTGCAATGAAAGAAACCAGCCATTTGGCCAACTGAACGACTGAGCCCTACCAAACTATGGATAAAGTAAGATCCCATGGACAGAAATGGGATTAAACCAAGAGCAGACTATGGCCGACACAGCATCCTTCACACTGCACTGACCCATTAACATCTCCTGACATCAGCTTTGGGGGGTGGTGGTCGAATCTCCTGCAGTGTAGCACCTTCCCAGGAATCCCATACCAGCTGATATCCTGGCTTCCTGAATACAAAGATATTGAACTCAGCAGTAAGAGCCAAGCTGGCAGGTATGAACACAGTTTTGTCTAGGAATTGTCAGAACAGACATCAAAAAGCAGGAGATGATGGCTGGAATTAGGACAATATCTACTTAACAGGGAAGTACCCACAGAATAAATATTGACAATTCAATCCCATCAGGCTTTGCTGTCAGTTGTATGCACGACAAGACCAGTGGCTGTCTCAGGTAATTGTAGGTTCAAGTCTCAGAAGCCCCCCTAGCTGGCTGTAAAATCAGAGCAAAAACTAACTGTGAAATCATCTCTAAAACTGACAGTAATATCGTCCAAAGACTGATAGTAATGTCAATCTCCAAATAGAACGGAATGGGACCCCAAAAGTGACATTGTAATCGTACCTAAAACTGACAGGAATATCAACCTCAAAATGAGTGAAACGAGTCAGTGAAACGGTGTCACCTGCTCCGACAGCCTCGGGTGCACCTGTTTCCTCAGTCACTGCCCCAGACATTAGACCGGCCTTCTTGAGAGTGAGCAACCGGCCCAGATGGAGTCCCCGGCTGTGCACTCAGACCCTGTGTGGACCAGCTAGTGAGAGTATTTGCTCACGTTTTTAACCTCTCCCACCTGCTTCGAGAAGACCACCGTCATCCCAGTGCAAATAAAAATCATGCAGTGTGCCTCAATTACTACTGCCAGCTGGCTCTGACCTCCATCATTATGAAGTGCTTTCAAGAGGTTAGTCATGGCTCATATCAACTCCAGCCTCCCAGCTTACCTTGATCCCTTGCAATTCACCTACTGGCCCAACAGTTTCATGGCTTACGCTATCTCCCTGGCCCTAAACCAATCCCTGGAACATCTGTATAACAAGGATACCTATATCAGGCTCCCACGTATTGACTACAGTTCTGCCTTCAGCACCATAATTCCAAACAAACCCATTTCCAAAGTCCAAGACCTAGGTCTCTGCTCTGCCGTCTGCAACTGGATCCTTGACTTCCTGACCCACAGACCGCAATCAGTGAGAATAATCAATAGTACCTCCTCCACAATAATTCTCAACACCGGTACCCTGTAAAGCTGCATACTCAGCCCTTTGCTGTACTCACTGTACACTCATGACTGTGTGGCCAAATTTCATCCAAATGCCACCTACAACTTCACTGACAACACCACCGATGTAGGCCGGATATCAAACAATGACGAGACAGAATGCAGGGAAGAGATAGGGTACTTGGTGTCGTGGTGCAAAGATAACAAACCCTCCCTCAATGTCAGCAAAACTAAAAAGCTGGTCATTAACTTTAGGAAATAAGGAGGAGGATATGCCCCTGTCTGCATCAGCGGTGCTAAGGTGGAGATGGTTGAGAGCGTCAAGTTCCTGGGAGTGATAATCACCAACAATCTGTTCTGGTCCACTCACATTAATGTAATGGTCAAGAAAACACAACAACACCACTACTTCTTCAAGAGGCTAAGAAAATTCAGCATGACCATGCAGACTCTTACTAATTTTTACAGATGTACCAATTTTTACAGATGCACCATTGAATGTATTTTATCCGAATGCATCACGGCTTGGTACGGCAATTGCTTTGTCCAGAGACGTAAGAAACTACAGCGAGTTGTGAACACAGCCCAGTGCAACACACAAGCTAACCTTCCATCCACTGATTCCACCTCACTGCCTGTGGAAGCCGGCCCCATCATCAAAGAGCCCCTCCCACCTCGTTATAATCTCTTCAAACCTCTTCCATTGGGAAGAAGTTACAAAAGCTTAAACACATGGAGCAATAGATTCAAGAACAGCTTCTTCCCTGTTGTTATTACACTTCTGAATGGACCTCTCAAATTTCAAATTTAAATGTTCATCCCGTTCTTTGTGCACCTTCTCTGCAGCCATAATATCCCTCACTCTGTTCTATTACTCTAATGCACTTTGTATGGTATGATCTGCCTGTACTGCATTCAAAACAAAACTTTTCACTGTACCCAGGTACATGTGACAATAATAAATTAAGTAAAATCAAAACTGACAGTAATGTCATCCAAAACTGAAGTCGCATGGGGTCCAGGGTGTACTAGCTAGATAGATAGAGAACTGGCTGGGCAACAGGAGACAAAGAGTTGTAGTGGAAGGGAGTTTCTCAAAATGGAGAATTGTGACCAGTTGTGTTCCACAGGGATCCGTGTTGGGACCACTGTTGTTTGTGATATACATAAATGATCTGGAGGAAGGTATAGATGGTCTGATTAGCAAGTTTGCAGATGACACTAAGATTGGTGGAGTAGCAGATAGTGAAGGGGACTGTCGGAGAATGCAGCAGAATATAGATAGATTGGAGAGTTGGGCGGAGAAATGGCAGATGAAGTTCAATCCAGGCAAATGCGAGGTGATGCATTTTGGAAGAGCCAATCCAAGAGCGAACTATACGGTAAATGGAAAAGCCCTGGGGAAAATTGATGCACAGAAAGGTCCATTGTACCCTGAAGGTGGCAACGCAGGTCAATAGAGTGGTCAAGAAGGCATATGGCAAGCTTTCATTCATTGGACGGGGTATTGAGTACAAGAGTTGGCAGGTCATGTTACAGTTGTGTAGGACTTTGGTTCGACCACATTTGGAATACTGCGTGCAGTTCTGGTTGCCACATTACCAAAAGGATGTGGATGCTTTAGAGAGAGTGCAGAGGATGTTCACCAGGATGTTGCCTGGTATGGAGGGCGCTAACTATGAAGAGAGGTTGAGTAGATTAGGATTATTTACATTAGAAATACAGAGGTTGAGGGGGAACCTGATTGAGGTCTACAAAATCCTGAGAGGTATAGACAGGGTGGATAGCAAGAAGCTTTTCCCCAGAGTGAGGTCTCAATTACTAGGGGGTTACGATTTCAAGGTGAGAGGGGAAAAGTTTAAGGGAGATATGCATGGAAAGTTCTTTACGCAGAAGATGGTGGATGCCTGGAATGCTTTGCCAGTGGCGGTGGTAGAGGCGGGCCCAATAGCATCATTTAAGATGTATTTAGACAGATACATGAATGGGCAGGGAGCAGAGGGATACAGATCCTTGGAAAATAGGCGACAGGTTTACATAGAGGATCTGGATCGGCGCAGGCTTGGAGGGCCGAAGGGCCTGTTCCTGTGCTGTAATTTTCTTTGTTCTTTGTTCTTTGTTCTAAAGTTAGCCCTAAATTGACAATAATGTCATCCTCAAATCTGATAGCAATAGCCGACCTTCTGAAACAGACAGTACTACACCCCAAAACAGTTAGTAAGGTCACTCCTAGGTCTAAGAGGTTTACAAAGCAGCAAATTTGTGTTAGGTGTGTATGGAATGTGAGTTAGTCTGCTTTGGGAGCCTTGTGCTCAGCTGTCATCACGGTGTTACAAAAAGGAAACTGAACCATTGTAGACAGTGCATAGCTGATAAGGAGAATACCAGAGCTGAGAGCATTGTAATGGCTTGGTAATAATATCTCTGTGTAAAGGAAGGCTGAGGGTGACTGAATATTAATCTTATGACCTGGTTAGTTAAGCTTGATGCATTTGGGGGGGCATTTGCATTGTCATACGTCCAGACGGTGGCTAATAAATCCAACAGGGAGTCACTTCTTTATGATCTGATCATGGATCTCACACCCACATGGAGGAGTTGAGGTGAATACAGGGGATGTATTTAAGGAGAAGCTAGATATGAACATGATAAAGAAAGGAATAAAAATTATGCTGGTAGAGGTAGATGTGGAGCATAAATGCCAGCCTTGTGAAGTCCCTCCCTTGCTCTCTTTAGAAACCAAAAAATCTGAAAGTAATTTTATTTTTAGATTTTCCATCAGCACAACACACTGCACATTCCAGCAATGAACATTCCAGAGCTTTTAATTTTAATTTTATAATTAGCTTGGAGTTCAGTTGCTATGGTGATGCACCACTGTAAGGTGTGAATCTATGTGACAGATATAGCAGATGATACCACAGAATTTGCATTTATCTATGAACATCACAGCAGTTTTTAAGATTTTAGATTTCATTATTTCAGAGATCAGGAAATACAAATCTGTTGTCAGTAAAAGTGGCCATGAAACGGTAATGGATTGTTGTAAGAATCTAATTGACTGGCTGGATTGTAACTCATTGAAGCGGTCTCCTTGTCTCCGAGTCAAAAAGACGTTGATTCCAGTCCCATTACAGGGACTGAGCCTCCAATGAGGCTGACACTCCAGCGCAGTACGGAGGGAATGATACACTTTGTTTTTGGATGAGATGTTAAAGTGCTTCCTCAGACACGACCACCTCAACCCAATGCTTGGTGCCTCTGGATTCTGCTTTCATGCTTAGATAGTTCTCCTTCATCTCTCTGGCCATGTGGCTGTCTATCCAGACACTGTTAGAGGCTGAGATAACAAGGTGTAGAGCTGGATGAACACAGCAGGCCAAGCAGCATCAGAGGAGCAGGAAGGCTGACGTTTCGGGCCTAGACCCTTCTCACTGACCCTTCAAATGATTATCATGATGTAGTGTCAATCTCCTGCCTTTTTCCTGATTTTTACATATGATTTCTGTCCAAATAAGAATCCAATGTCCCTCTTGAATGTCTCAATTCAACCTGCCTCCACCACATTTCCAGTCAGTGCATTCCACACCCTAACTACTCACATCACCATCACTTCTTTTGCAGATCTCTTTAAATCTATGGCCTCTCATTCTTTTCTCTTTTATGAGAATAATCAGCTTCTCCCAATCTATTCTGTCCAGCCCGTTCACCTCCTTTCAGCATTCTTCTCTTTAAGAGAAGGGCAGTACAGTTGCTCAGTGGTTAGCACTGCTGCTCACAGCACCAGGGACCCGGGTTTGGTTCCACCCCGCAAGCGACTGTCTGTGTGGAGTTTGCACGTTCTCCCCATGTCTGCGTGGGTTTCCTCCAGGTGCTTCAGTTTCCTCCCACAGTCCAAAGAAGTGAAGGGTAGGTGGAGTGGACAGGGATGTGCAGGCTAAGTGGGTTAGCCATCAGAATTGCAGAGCTACAGGGATAGGGTTGGGGGTGGGGGTGGGATGCTGTTCAGAGATTTGATATGGATTTGATGGGCCAAATGGCCTGCTTCTACACTGTAGGGATTCTATGATTCTAACTGTCCCAACTTCTTCAACCTATCCTCATAACTTAAGTTTCTTGTTCCTGGAACCATTCGAGTAAAATCTCTGCACTTTCTCATCTATCTCATCATTCACATCTTTCCTATAATGTGGTGCTCACACCTGCACACAATATTCAGCTGAGGTCTAACAAGTGTCTTATACAAGTTCAACATCACCTCCGTTCTTTTGTACTCTCTGCCCCTGTTAATGAAGGAGGACACTGTCCTGCCACCTTCAGTGGTCTGCGCACATATACACCCAGCTTCCTCTGCTCCTGCACCTGCTTTAGAATTGTACGCCCTATTTTATATTGTCTTTCAATGTTCTTCTGACCAAAGTGCATCTTCTCTGCATTGAACTTTATCTGCCATCTATCTGCCCACTCCATCTCCTTGGTAATGACCTTCTGGAGTTCCACACTGTCCACCTCAAAGCTTACAATTTTTCCAAGTTTGGTGTCATCTGCAAACTTTTAAATTTGTCCCCTGCACAGCAAGATCCAGAACATTAACATATATCAGGAAAAGCTAGGGCCCAAATACCATTCCTTGGGAAATTCGACTATAAGCCTTCCTCCAGCCCAAAAATATCCATTGACCATTACTCCCTATTTCCTAGCCCTCAGCCAATTTTGTATTCATTTTGTTTCTGTTGCTTTTTCACCATGACCTGTAGCTTTTCTCACAGTCTGTTGTGTGGTACTGTATGAAATGCCTTCTGGAAATCCATGTTCTCCAAATCAACCGTATTACCCTCATCAAACCTTTCTGTTACCAGTAGCAGGTGGAATTGATAAACGTGAGGTGATACAGTTTGAAGAAGGAACAAGACAAGGGAGCATTCAGTGAATGGCAGGACATAAGGAAGCTCAGAGGCATAAAAGGAGATAGCAAGAACTGGAGTCAGAGATAACACAGTATGGATCTGGAGGAACACAACAGGCCAGGTAGCATCAGAGGAGCAGGAAAGTTGACGTTTCGGGTCAGGACCCTTCTTCAGAAATGGGGGAGGGGGAAGGGAGCTGTGAAATAAATAGAGAGAGGAGGGGTGGGTCTGGGGAAGGTAGCTGAGATGATAAGTGAGTGCAGGTAGGGAGTGGTGGGGATTGGTCAGTGGGATGGGTGGGAGAGAAGATGGATAGGTTGTGTCAGGTCAAGGAGGCGGGGTTGAGAGGGAGGGTTGGACATGGGATGAGGCTGGGAGTGGGGAGATTTTAAAACTGGTGAATTCCATTGTTAGGCCATCAGGCTGTAGGCTCCCGAGGTGGAATATGAGGGGCTGCTCCTCCAGTCTGCGTGTGGTGTCATTGTGACACTGGAGGAGGCCCAGGATGGGCATGCCACCATGGACATGGGAGGGTGAGTTAAAGTGGTTGGCTACCGGAAGGTGTTGTTGTTTGTCACATACAGTGCAGATGCTCTATGAAATGGTCTCCAAGTCTACGTTTGGTCTCACTGATGTAGAGGAGGCCACATCAGGAGTAGCAAATACAGTTGACTAACTTGACGGGTGTACAGGTGAACCCCTATCTGATATGAAAGATTTGTTTTGGGCCTTGAATGGGGGTGAGGGGGGAGGTGTAGGGGCCGGTGTAGCATTTCCTGCGATTGCAGGGAACGGTACCGGGGGTGGTGGGGCTGGTGGGGAGTGTGGAGTGGACGAGGGACTCACAGAGAGAGTGATCCCTATGAAAGGCAGATAGGTGGGGGGAGGGAAATATCTCTTTGGTCGTGGGGATGGATTGTAGGTGGCGGAAGTGGCAGAGAATGGTACATGGATGTGGGGGTTGGTGGGGTGGTATGTGAGGACAAGGGGGAATCTGTCTTTATTTTTGTTGGGGGGAGGGCGTTTGAGGGCAGACGTGAGGGAAATGCAATGACCACAATTTGGCCCCTCTGGTGATCAAAAATGCCCTCTACCACATCTCTTGGATTTCCCGGTAGAGGGAAATGAATTGAAAAGATTCTCAGGGACAAGATCTATATGCATTTCAAAACAAATGGACTTATTAGTGATAGACAGCATGGTTTTGTGTGGGGGAGATCTTGCCTCACTAACTTAATTGAGTTTTTGAGGAGGTGATAAAAATGATTGATGAGGGAAAAGCGGTTAATGTTGTCTACATGGACTTCAGTAAAGCCTTTGACAAGGTCCCTCATGGCAGACTGGTACAAAAGGTGGACTCACATTGTATCAAGGGTGAACTGGCAAATTGGATATAGAACTGGCTTAGTCATAGGAGACAGAGGGTAGCGGTGGAAGGATGCTTTTCAGAATGGATGGTTCCGACTAGTGGTGTTCCACAGGGATCAGTGTTGGGATCTCTGCAGTTTGTAATCTACATAAATGATTTGGAGGAAAACGTAGCTGGTCTAATTAGCAAGTGTACAGATGATACAAAGATTGGTGGAGTTGCGGATAATGTGGAGATTATCAGAGGATACTACAGTATATAGATCAGTTGGAGGCACGGGCAGTAAAATGGCAGATGGAGTTTAATCCAGACAAATGTGAGGTGATGCATTTTGGAAGGTTATGTACAGGTGGAAATTATACAGTGAATGGCAGAACTCTTAGGAGTATCGATATGCAGAGGGATCTGGGCGTGCAGGTCCACAGATTACTAAAGGTCGCAGCGCAGGTAGAAAAGGCTATAAAAAAGGCTTATGGCATACCTGCCTTCATTGGAAGGGACGTTGAGTATAAGGATAGACAAATTATGCTGCAGCATTATAGAACTTTATTTAGGCCACACTTGGAATATTGTGTACAGTTCTGGTCACCACACTACCAGAAGGATTGGATGCTTTGGAGAGGGTACAGAAAAGGTTTACCAGGATGTTGCCAGGTATGGGGGATTTTAGCTATGAAGAAAAGTTGGCTAGACTGGGTTTGTTTTCACTGCAACACAGGAGGTGGAGGGGCAACCTGATAGAAGTTTATCCATGCTCTTCACAATCTTATAGAGTGGAAAGTACGAGGCTTTTTCTAAGGGTGGAGGGGTCAATTACTAGGGGACACAGGTTCGAGGTGTGAGGGAGAAGTTTAAAAGAGATGGGCGAGAGAAATTTTTCACACAAAGGGTGGACGAATACATGAATAGAAAGGGAATAGAGGGATATGGATCCTGTAAGTGAAGACAGTTTTAGTATGGAAGGGCAAAATGTGGTGGCACAGGCTTGGAGGGCTGAAGGGCCTGTTCCTGTATTGTTCTTTGCTCTTTATTCTCCTTCTTTGTTCAGAACACTTCCCCTGCTCTTTTCAATAGCGTTTCCCTGCCTGTTGTTAGTCACATTTGCCCTGGTTTCTAATCTCCCCCTCAATCTCTGAATCTACTGCCCTACTCCTCTGGTTCCCACCCCCCTGCCACACTAGTTTAACCCCTCCCCAGCCACTGCACCAAAGTACACCCCTCCCCCCGAAGGACATCGGTCCTGGCCAGGTGTAAACCGTTCAGGTTGCACAGATCCCACCTCCCCCTCAAACGGTCCCAATGCCCCACGAATCAGAAACCCTCCCCCTCACACCATCTTTTTCAGCCATGTGTTCCTTTATATCCTGCTGTTTCTACTCTGACTCCCTTATGGCACTGGTACTAATCCTGAGACAACTACCTTTGAGGTCCTACATTCCAACTTCCTTCCGAGTTCTTCAAATTCTGCTTTTAGGACCTCATCCCTTTCCTCATTAGTATCTGTATACTATGATCACCGGCTGTTCGTCCCCACTCCCCCATCCCCTCCAGAATACCCTGCAACTGGTCTGAGACATCCAGGACCCCGGCACCAGGGAAGCAACACACCATCCTGGACTCTCGTTTGCGGCCACAGAAATTCCTATCTTTTCCTCTTACAATTGAATCCCCTATAACTATAGCATTTCTATGCCTATCTCTCCCTCCCCCAATTTAGCACCTTCACCTGACAACTACACCTATCTTTATAAGTACCTTAAAGCTTACTGAATTGTGATCACTGTTCCTGAGCTACTCCCCTACTGAGATGTCAACCACCTAGCCAGGCTCATTCTCCAATACTAGGTCCAGTACGGCCCCTTTACTAGTTGCACTATCTACATACTGTTTCAAGAAGCCCTCCTGGATGCTCCTTACAAACTCTGCCCTTTCTGAGCCCCAAGCACTAAGTGAGACCCAGTCGATATATGGGAAGTTAAAATCACCCATCACAACAACACTGTTACTTTTACATCTTGCCAAAATCTGCCTACGTATCTGTACTTCTATCTCCTGCTGCCTGTTGGGAGGCCTATAGTAAATCCCAAACATTGTGATTGAACCCTTCCTGTTCCTGAGCTCTACCCATATTTCCTCACTGTATGAGCCATCCAAGGAGTCCTCCTGCAGTATAGCTGTGATATTATCTCCTTAACAAGTAGTGCAACTCCCCCACCCGTTTTATATCCCTCTCTATCCCGCCTGAAACATCTGTATCCTGGAATGTTAAGCTGCCAATCCTGTTCCTCCCTTAACCAAGTCTCTGTAATAGCAACAACTAGTTCCAAGTACTAATCCAAGCTCTAAGTTCATCTGCCTTACCTGTTACACTTCCTTGCATTGAAACAGATGCATTTCAGTCCACCTGACCCACTTTGATCAGCAACCACAGTCTGAGTCTTACTGGCCCTACTCTCTAGCTCCCTTTCAGTCCATTCACCTTTGCTTTGGTTCCCACCCCACTGCCAAGCTAGTTTAAATCCTCCCTAGTGACACCAGCAAATCTCCCAGCCAGAATATTTGTGCCCCTCCAGCTTAGATGCAACCAGTCCTTCTTGCCCTGGAAGAGATCCCAATGGCCCAGATATCTGAAATCCTCACTCCTACACCATCTGTTTCGCCACATGTTGAGCTGTCCTATCCTCCTATTTCTAGCCTCACTGGCACATGGCACAGGGAGTAATCCCAAGATTACAACCTTGGAGGTCCTGCTCTTTAACTTTCTACCTAACTCCCTGAACTGCTACTGCAGGACCTTGTCACTCATCCTACCCATGTCATTAGTACCAATATGAACCACAACCTCTGGCTGTTCACCTTCTCCCTTCAGAATGCTTTCTGCTCATTCAGAGACATCCTGGACCCTGGCATCAGGAGGCAACACACCATCCTGGAGTATCTTTTACATCCACAGAAGCCCATCTGTACCACTAACTATAGAGTCCCCTCTAACTACTGCTCTAGTGCTCTTTGTCCTTCCCTTAAGAACAGAGCCAGCTGTGGTGCCACCAGTCTGGCAGCTGCTGCTGTTACCCGCTGATAGGTCATCCCCCCCAACAGTATCCAAAATGATATATCATACAGTCTGGCATAAAAGGGTTTGCTGATCCTCAGTATGTCAGACTGAGATGACATTACCATGCCATCTTCTTCCTTCAGGCCTACTGAGCACAGAGCTCTCCCTGTGCACTTTCTGGAAGAAGAAACACGAGCATGTCTCATCCTGCTCGACATTGTGGACCTTGGACTGGAAGATTATCTTGGAGGCCTTTGAAGCAAAGAGTGAGATTTGCTGGCTCTTCACCTCCTGGAAATCCTCTGTGACATTGACCCCCGTTGTCTGCAGCAGGAGTAGATTCTGCATGGTTTTCTGCCTGCCTCTCTCTTACCTTCTGAATACTTTTGAGGATGAAGAACCACTTGATGTTCCCTTTGACTGTTTCCCATCAGCCTGCTGGAGACTCAAAGAGGGGCTTCAAGGTTCTCCAAACTGTGTAATCCCTGTTGAGCTCCTCAATGTTTTCTGGGGTCAACAATTTAATGTTTAGCTTCCATGTTCCATTGCCAGCCCTTTGGTCATCCTGTATGTGACAGTTGGCCAGCAGGAGGCAGTGGTCAGAGAAGAACTTGACATCAGTGGATCTGATCGAGAACGTACGGGACACAAACAGGAAATCTATCCCTGAGTGGACAGACCTGCCTGGCCATGACCCGATGTATCTACGCTGCGCTCTGTCTGCAGGGGTGCTGAAGACGTTGTGCAGCTTGACAACTTTAACTGTTTCCATCAGGAATCTGGACGTGGAGTCCAGTTTGCTGCCAGCCCCTCCGGATTGTCCATCTGCTTCGATGATGTAGTTGACCGGAAACGTTAGCTTTCCTGCTCCTCTGATGCTGCCTGGCCTGCTGAGTTCCTCCAGCTCCACACTGTGTTATCTCTGACTCCAGCATCTGCAGTTCTTGATATCTCCAGCTCAATGTAAACACCTTTTTGTATACGTCTTCTGTTTATGCTGAGCACACCAATGTCTCCAGCTGCTGGGTTTGGTCTCACATTCCCATAGATTCAAAGGGCACTATCCCCCGAGACCCATTCCTTTCAATGTATCTGAAGTGGCAGAATGGGTCATTCGCCAGAATGAATCCCTAATGGCTGGGGCTCGCATGGCTGCCACATCTTTTGCAGAGAGAGGGATATGTTGGATGGACATTAAAGACACCTGAGATAAGTGGGAATCGACAGGGTACGGCTTTTCGGCATTTGAAGGTTGGTATCAACCTCAATTTAATACCTCCCATACCCCCACCATTTGTCACCATCACTAATACATCAAGGGTAGGAAAACCTAATGTGTTCTGTTTGCTTCACTAGATCTGAGCCTAGGGGGTTGGTCTGCAGGTTAGAATAATTGTACCCAATATTTTAATGCTGCACTTGACACTTGACCTCCACCTAAACCAAGCTTTATTAACCTCACATCAGTGGGAACATTTGACCACATCTGGTTTTTTTGACTTTGTTACTCGGTTTGTCCCATACAATGGCATGTATTTCATTTGTGGACACAAGGCGTATGCCTGGTTGCTCCCGAAATGGACAGGTTCCTGTTACCTTGCACTTGTAGTCCCATTTACACGTTACATTTATGACCTCTTTGAAAATCACTGTATGGCACATAAAGCGTGCCATCACAGAAACAGAATGATTCTTTGCCATTCTGTCCCCTTCTACGGAACAGCCAAGCTAGCCAGAGAATCTATCAATATGGCAGCTATCCTAGAACAGACAGCCAATGACACCTCTCAGGCCCTTGATAGGATTAATGTGAAAATGATTGCCCTATGAGTCGCCTCTATGCAGAATCAGGTAGCCCTGGACTGGATCTTAGCCGAGAATGGTGGCACCTGTGCCCTCATAGGTCAGGAATGTTGCACCTGTATCCCTGACAACTCTGAGGAGATAACTGACTTGGCTGACCATATCCATAAAGAGATGGACAAACTTAAACAACACCCATCCTCGAACCTGTGCAGCTGGGCAACCGCCTGTTTGGGATCATTGGGTACGTCATAGTGCAGGGTATCGTAGTTTTTCTTTTAGTAATTCTTGCCCTGTATATTGCCTTCATGTTGTTTAGATGTTGTATTCAACACATGTTAAAACTTGAAGTT
>NW_025966326.1:0-32807 GCF_021869965.1 Rhincodon typus
TTCTCACCATTAATGTCACAAAAAGAGGTTTTCTGGTCATTATCACACATGGGCTTGTTTGTGTAAACGGTCTGCTGCTTCCTAAATTACAACGTTGACTTCACCTCTCAAAAGCTTAACTGGAGAGGGGGTGTTTTCAGATAGGCTGTGTTAGCGATAAAGCTGCTTTCAGGTATAAAAACAGAAGTTTAAGGAAAAGCCCAGCAGATCTGGCAGCATCTGTGATGAAAAAAATCAGTTAACGTTTCGGGTCCGGTCACCCTTCCTCAGATGGGTCATCTCCTTTCAGGTGGGCTGGGTTTATGAATGTTGATATATTAATGCAAGTCTTTCCATTTTTCTTGGGAAGTTCCGCTTCCTGTGAACTGGAAGCTATAAACCCATTGATAAAGGCTGCATCCCAGCCCACAATGACATTGACCAATAAATATATTGTGTACAGGACTCTAACTATAGGACCCTGAGTGTTTCAGAGAATAGGAACACACCATTCTGACAAAACAGGTTAACGTAAAAGAAAATCGTAACTTATAAATCTATACAGAAGATTAATAAAACAGGAAAGAAGAAACAATGCAATATTCAGCTCACAACAAACATTGAATCAACCAAAATAACAAACCATTTGAGAATGATGAAACATCTTCCCAGAGCATGAAATGAATCGTGGAAGAACACATAATACCATCATTACATCAAGCCATTATGGGCTGAGGGAACTTAGGTCTGTAGAGACTTACCCCCACTCCCTCCCAATACTCAGGATAGCAGTCCTTCCAGACAGGCAAGTACGAACATTCCCTATGGTATTCGTCAAACACTAATCATGTGAAGAGGATCTGTCTGTAATTCACGTCACCAACTAAAGCAGGGTCTGATTTTACACCATACCCAATCCTGAGAGCTGGCTCACTTTACTATTAGACACACACACTCACATCAGGGGAAATTCTCTCAGAATATTTCTTTGAAATCCCTGTACTTTAGTCTGGCTCCCAATTCCAACAGTCTGAAATGACACTGAACTTCAGTGATACAGGGTTGACCATATTTCCATTGTACAAACCCACCAATGGTTACAGAGATCCAGTGATCACATGGGCCCATGGGCCAATCAGTGTCCATTCCTAGAAGATCCTCTTTCCACAGATGAGTTGGATGGTCCTTTTTACTTCTCAACTCCCTGCCCTTTGGCCCTCCATTCACCACAGTGCTTTTGTCGCTGTCAATCTGATTTAACTACTCCCTCCCTGTAGTTAGACCATTCCAATGCTCTCCTGCACCTTCATTCCTGTTGCTCCCCAAATTACCTTTACATTTCATTCTTCCTGATCAATCTCCTTGCACCTCGAGCCCAAGGAGTGAAGATTTGAGCATATCTTATCACACCTGATTTATCCATCCATCTCCAGATCTGATTGATCCACATCAAGCTCTAGTGGTCCTGCTTTCCTCTGTCAAAACTGCTCATTATTCCAGGTGCATCCTGAAGAGAAAAGATAACCTACAACTTCTCCTCCCCTAAACCAACTTCCTTGTGGAAGTTATGTTGCTGTTGTACAGAGCTCTGTTGAGACCCCATCTGCAGAACTGTGTTCAGTGGTGGACACTGCACCTCAGGAAGGATATATTGGCTTTGGAGAGAGCACAACACAGATTCACCAGAATGCTCTTCGGGTTAAAAGGATTACATTATGAGGATAGGTTACACAGACAGATTTTACATTCTCTTGAAAATTAAGAGATAATCTAATTGAAATTTTTAAGATGATTAAACGAGTTAATTGAGTAGTTTGAGAGAAACGATTCCTCTGGTGGGAGAGTCCAGATCAAGAAGCAGAGCATTAAAATTAGAACGAGGCTGTTCTGGGTGATGTCAGGGTGATGTCAACAAGCACTTCTTCCCAAAAAGGGGACTGGAAATCTAGAACTCTCCCCACAAAAGTCTGTCGAAGCTGGGGGTCAATTGAAAATTTCAAAAGTGAGGTTGATAGTTCTGTTGTTAGGCAAGAGGATTAAGGATTACAGAGTCAAGGCAGATAGGTAGAGTTAAGATATAGAGCAGCCATGATCTAATTGACTGGTGTAATAGGTTCAAGCGATTGCTCCAGTTCCTACATTCCTTAAATTCCTCTTCAATGCCCTCTTTACTATCGTCTCCAACAACTGGTCTGTGGGATCCTCTTCTACCTCCAGCTCTACTTCTGAACTCATACCTTCTCCATCACAAAGATCACCTACTTCCTTCTCTTTAACATCACCCTTTTCCAGCCTAGAACTCATTGTCTGTAAGAGTGGTAGAGGCAGAAACCCTCATAACAGTTAAGAAGTATTTAGACAAGCACTTGCGATGCCAAGACATTCAAAACAATGGCCAAGTGCTGGAAAATGGGATTAGGATCATTAGTTGCTTGTTTTGGACTAGCACAGACTCAAGAGGCTTATCATAGAATCATAGAATCCCTACAGTGTGGAAACAGGCCCTTTGGCCCAACCAGTCCACACAGACCCTCAGAGCATCCCAGCCAGACCCATCCCCCTATAACCCACCTAATCTACACATCCTTGAACACTACGGGCAATTTAGCATGGCCAATCCACCTTGCCTGCGCATCTTTGGACTGTGGGAGGAAACCGGAGTACCTGGAGGAAACCCACGCAGACACAGGGAGAACGTGCAAACTCCACACAGACAGTCGCTCGAGTATGGGATCGAACCCAGGTCCCTGGTGCTGTGACGCAGCAGTGCTAACCACTGAGCCACCGTGCCGCCCAAAGGGAGTGGAGAATGCGGGCAACGATCCCGCTACCTCTCCAGCAACATGGTTAGCCAACTCTTGCACTCCATGTCCCAGCCGATGAACGCAAGCATGCCATATGCCTTCTTAATCACTTTGGCCAGTTGTGTTGCCATTTTCAGTGAACTGTGGATCTACACACCCAGATCCGTCTGTGTGTTAATGTTCCTAAGAGTTCTGCCATTAACAGTATAATTTGCACTTAAATTTGATCCTGCAAAATGCAACACCTCGCATTTGTCTGGATTAAACTCCATCTGCCATTTCTGGGCCTAAGTCGCCAATCTATCTATATCCTGTTGTATCCTTTCACAATCATCGGCATTATCAGCAACTCCACCAATCTTTGTGTCATCTACAAACTTACTAATCAGACCACCCACATTTTCCTCCAGATCATTTATACATACTACAAACAACAGAGGACCTAAGAGTGATTCCTGTGGAACACCATTAGTTACCAGTCTTCATTCTGAAAGACAGCCTTCCATCGCTAGCCTCTGTCTTCTATGACAAAGCCAGGTTTGTAACCATCTAGCCAGCCCACCCCGAATCCCATGTGATTTTAGTTTTTGCATCAATCTGCCAAGTGGGACTTTATAAATGCCTTACTAAAGTCCATATAAACTACATCCACAGCTCTTCCCTCATCAACTATCTGTCACCTCTTCAGAAAATTCCATCAGGTTGGTGAGACATGATCATCCCTGTTTGAAACCATGCTGCCTGTCACTAAGTCGTCCATTTTCTTCCAAATGTGCATATATCTTCTCCAAGAGCTTCTCATATTTGAACAGCCTCTTCTCTTTAGGAACGAGTCAGTAGTTCATCAGGCTCAAAGAATGATTGAAGCTTTCATCATACTTCAAGCCACTCACATTTATTCCCAGCCTTACCCTGACCAATCACCCACACCGAACCCCTCGAAAGATTGTTTCTGGTGGAAGGCTCAACACCACTGACCAGTTTCAGATCTGTTGATATGTCAAAACTCCACAGATGCAAGCGATTTCCAGATGATGGTTTCACTGACCAACCTTCTCTGTGCTAAGCAATGCTGTGAAGGGACTGGATGTCTTCCCAGAGTTGTGCAGTTATTCCTTGGGTGATGGTCAGCATCTATTTGCAGTGTTTATCTATCTGTATTTTCTGGTGTGGTATGTGCAATCCTGAAAAACAGAAAAGGAAACATGACTTCCTCGAATGCCTTCTCCTGCTTTACTGAAAGTGCTGACTGTTCATTTCAAAGCACCGAATAACAGCTGTTCTCACACAGCATAAGGGACATTTCCACCGCCTGAATATCCAGACTGCCTGGAGATTGGTATGGATATTATGGGATACAAAAGCTGCTCCTTCACTCACCATCTCCTCATTTGGTTTTCAGTCCCTATAGGAAGTGAACCAGCTCTGGAAGAGGAAGAGGAGGGAATGGGCAGAGTGGGTGGGCTGTCTGATTGACATCTCTCACAGTCCATCCAGATATTTCTGTAATAACGTTTCCTAGGTTTCTCCTTTGATTAAGGGTAAAATTTGAGAAGTAGAGTCCTTTACAGTAATCTCAGCCAGTGCAGGAATTGAAACCTTGCTGTTGGCATCACTGCAGTGCAGCTGGCCAAGGTTACCACAAAGGACTCTCCTCAATCTCTCCCCTAGCCTGAGGTGTGGTGACCCTCAGGTTAAACTATGACCAATCATCCCTTTCTAATGAGAGAGCAACCCTACGGTCTGGTAGGACTATGGAGACTTTACCTTCTTTATGTAGGGCAGTTTGGAAAGTTTGGTTAACAAATTTTTGTTGCACAATTTAAGGGATCCTCTTAGCTCATCCGTAAGCCTCTTCAAAAGGACTGAATGTTGTGGAATCATCACAGCATACTTAATGGCAAACTGTAGCAAGGGAATTCCTTTATCTCAATCAATTGGGCATTATTGACAGTAAGATCAAAGTATGGCCCCTAAAGTTCAATTTTATTGATCAAAAGCTCCTTGAGATTGGAGTTGATAATCTTCAGATTTAAATTATTTCAACTATTCATGATTTATTTGAATATTTGTGACATAAAGTTTGAATCTTAATATGATTGGATTTCTTTGTGTAATCCATATTTTCTAAAAAAAAATTAGGATAACCTTTCCATTCCCTTTTTTTTGGTCATAATTTTCCCCAAACGTACTGTTTCAGGAGATCTTGTTGAAACATACATAATTGTTAAAAAGTTCCAATTCCCAATCCTGATCTCAGTTGGGGTTCTACACAATCTATTAAGGCGCTGGTGACTGTTCTTCAAGAACTGGCATTGGAATTAAAAATGCAAGTTTAATTAATGGTTGGGATTTCCCCACTACCCAACATGAATGGCATATCTGGCAAAATCTTTACGTAATCTTGTTGTTCAACGAAAATATTTTCGTACTTTAGCAAGAATTTTCCTACCTAAGTGAGCTGGCATTGAAATTTTGTGAGCCAATCATAAAATTTTGTTATAATACTCATCTGGAACCACTACCTGATTGACCAATACCCATTCCTTATTGGCTGATATTTGGAGTGTTCTCTGTTTCCTCATTACCATTTTATGTTTTAAATAATAATACTCAGTTATTGGTTTTGATTTAATTTCTGAGTCGGCTGTCTGATATTTTTTGATCAAGATCTGTCTTGTGCATTCTTTAAAGAAGATGGGTTAACCTATAAGCCTCATTCTTTTTACTTCATTCTTTTTACTTAAGTTTTCGAAAAGCTTGTCAGATAACTGAATTTCCAAGTCATTTCCCTTTCTGGACACCGCTTCCAGTCTAATTCCAATTCAGTGTGCTCAAGATTTAGTCATACCACAGTCAATGCCTGCAGTGAGGTCAATATTTTGGAAGCAGCCAGGTTGTTTCCCAAGATAAAATCAATTCCTCCTATAGGATTTGTTGCACTACTCCAACTACAACATCTTTACTCACTATTCACTTTTTAGTATAACTCTATATAATGGAATCAGTTTGTAACCTCCACATATATTTCCAGATAATACTTCCTTTCTCATTAACCCCTCTGGATGACAAATTGTATCATCAGCCAGCATTAGTAACTGTCTTGCTCCAGTAACTCTCAATATCTTTATAGCTTTAGCTTCTTGAATATAAGTATGGGGAAATACCCCTTCCCATGAAATAAAATATTCAGTGATTTTCTTTATCAATATCGATGAAGAATTTTCTTGACTGTCCAGAGGCACCACTTCCTAGTATATCCCAAGGGAACACATATCACCTGTACCAGCATTGCAGTTTTAATGCCCATTTCTTTCCCAGTACATTCTTTTCTTTTCAGTGTTCCTACAACTGTATTAGGTTGAACATTTAACTTCCATCAAATAGCTTTAGTACATCAAGTTTAAAAGTGGCCTGAGGGGCAACCTTTTCACACAAAGGAGGGTTGTGAATTCGAATGAACTGCCAGAGGAAATGGTAGATGCAGGTACAATTACGATATTTAAAAGACATTTAGGCAGGTACATGAATAGGAACGATATAGAGGGATATGGGCCAAATGCAGCCAAATGGGACTAGCTTAGTTTGGGAAACTTGGTCGCATGGACGAGTTGGACTTAATGACTGTATGAATCTAAGTCATCCTTTTTGTCACTACATGTTCAAGGCTTTCTCCTTTATTATTTTGGTGTCCTTTTATTTGTTGCCTAAAATTGATATGTTTCCCTTCCCCAGAATTTCTACTTCTCATATTCTTTGTTGATTCTTTATGTCTGTTTCCCTACATGTAACTGTCCGTGTTGGAAACATGTATATCTGTCAGAATTGGTGTTTCTCAGATTTTTGATACTTGATACTCGTATAAATAAGTCTTAAGGACTACTGGACTACTATTAACAAATTCTTCCATAATCATGATATCTCTTACATTCACACTTTTTCGGTAAAACAATTACTAATCCTTTTTTTTGCTTTGAAATTACTTTAAATGTGTGATTAGATTTCCTGCTTATAGGGCTAAATTTTAATTGATAAGTTTCAGGGACAAACCAATAGGATTGAATATTGCCTTTTTAACAGTTTTATAGCTTGCCGATTGCTCTTCTCACAAACTGGTATACAAGCTTATAGCTCTACCTGTCAAGACATTCTATAAAATTAAGGTCCAAAATTATTTTGGCCACTTCATCTTTCCAGCTACTTTTTCAAATGAACTGAAGCATCTTTCCACACCATTCTTTGTAAATTTAGTCACTAATGTAAATTTCTGGTCAAATCAAATACCTCATTGGAATCAGAATCATCCTCCAAGCTACGACCCCTTTTTCTTTTCTTACTTTACTCTAAGCTTATCTTTCAGCAGGTCATGTTGTTGAGTTCTCAGCCTCTTTGAAGATCCAGATCTTTTCATTCCATTTCTCTTTCCATTGCTCTTTTTCTTTCTCCTCACTTTCCATTTGTCTTTGTAAATATTGTCCTCAGTTTCTGGAAAATTGTTCACAACAGTCAAAGCCACATTTAAATCTGATCTCTGAAATATACTTAAGAATCAATTTTTTTGTTCAGTACCTCCTTGTACCTATCACATAGTCATTTGGTTGTGCAGAATTCAAGTACTGCCAAAAAAGACATATTTTATCAAAATCTATGGTCGTGCACTCATCAGGACAATTTACAAGAAATACCAAATTCAAGGAGATGCAACATTCATACTGTGTGAGTGAAGAGTGCCGGTTGGCAGGTGAACTCTGATTGGTAGAGACATTGCTATGGATAGTGGCCAAGTTAATGATCAGTGACAGAAAATTGTTAAGCTTGTACAAATTTTAAATCAGACAGATTGTCACTGATAGGTCAAGGTATTGTTCTGAAAAATTAACCAGAAAACCACCCTTTTTTGTTAAGTTGAGAATGGTACAGTCAATACTTTATTTATTGTGAACAGCCAAAAATATATTTTTGTTTCATATGAGCCAGCAGTCTATGGAAAGAGTACCTAAGGTCACACTAGCATTGAAATTCATATCCACCATTGCTCATTTATAAGATAGGCAGGACATACTTCTGGCTTGATGGCCACAGCCTGTGAGTGATGAGCGCTACTCATGTTGCTACTGCAAAGTAGCATATTAAACAACTTGCAGCTATTGCTCAATGTTTGTGATTCCTTACCATTCCACGATAACCTGAATTTGATAGGCACTTTTCAGGACCAAAAGTAACAGTGTTAGGGCCTTTCATGAACTTGTGTGATATGCAGTGAGCAATAATCCGATCAAGGTAGTCATTATCCACTCAACATCCGTACTTTTCTTCCAGGTAGCTTCTTTAGTCATTTAGTTTAAGTCACATGCTTTCTTGGAAAGGTTGTTCAGAAGTTACTGTTCAAAATGATCTTGTGATATTTCAAAAATGAATTACCTTCACAGAGCTAAAACAAAAACCTCTGCCTTAGAATACAAGTTCCCATTTATTAAGAATTTATTGTAAAACTTTATCATATGTACTGGATGTGTCGCAGCTGTGACAGTCCCCGTTGTCTCACAATATTTGCTGTCTGGTAATGGAGATAGTTCAATGAGCCTCAGCATTTCTGGTCTATGGAGGGGATAATCAGCCAGGAATCTTGTTCCTAATCAGTGAGCTGAACTAGAAAGTCAGAGGAGGGCAGAATGTGACTCAGCTGTGACAGTCTCCATTATCTCATAGCATTGCAAGAAGTAACAAGTCAAGGGAGTACTCAATGAATGGCAGATCACCAGGAAGCTCAGAGGAACAGAGGGATCTTGGGATGCTTTTCCACAGATCCCTGAAGATGGCTGGACCAGTTAATAGGGTAGTTAAGAAGGCATTTGGGTTGTTTGGCTTTATCAGTGAAGGCATAGATTATAAGAATAGGAAGGTTATGTTGGAGCTGTACAGAACTTCGTTTAGGCCACAGCTGGACTATTGTGTACAGTTCTAAACACCACACAACAGGAAGAATGTGATTACTTTGGAGGGATTGCAGAGGAGATTCACAGGGATGTTGCCTGGGATGGAGCATTTCAGCTATGAAGAGAGGCTGGATAGTTTTCTTTGGAGCAGAGAAGGTTGAGGGGGATCAAATTAAGGTGAATAAGATTATGAGTGGCATGGACAAGGTGAATAGAAAGTAGCTGATCCCCTTAGGCAAAGGTTCAATAAGGGGGCATAATTGTAAAGTGAAAGGCAGGACGTTTAGAGGGGATTTGAGGAAAATATTTTTCATCCAGAAGGCTAGGGTCTGGAATGCTGTGGGAAGGTGGAACTAATGTATGTAGTAGGGTTAGGGTGGTACAGACTACAGAGCTTTTGGTCCTTTTGTACTGTACAATTCTCTGGTTCACTGTGTAGGTCGCCACATACTGAATGGCCACTTGAACAGATCCCTAAAGGAAAATCAATTTCCACAGCTCTGGACATGATATCGTGTAATAATATCACTGAATAGGTTGACTAGAAAATATCTAAACAGAGTTTGCTAGACAGGGGGCTCTTGTGGCACACTGGTACTGTACCACCTCTGGGCCCGGAGGCCTGCTCTCAAGTCCCACCTGCCGTGTGTGTTATAAGGTGTCTGAACAGGATGGTGAAAATGACTACATAAGTATAGCTTGAGGGGCCACCACTCTGCATCAATGATGGCCACCCAGGCTATTCTTCACTTTTAGGCATATTGGAAAGATTTAAAGTTTGATAATAGCTTGTTTGACTATATTAGAAACATAATCCACAACCAACAAGTTCTGTGACTTGAACTCAGAGGCAGGAATACTACCCACTGTACCACGAAACCTCCTATTTTCTCCCTTGTGGATGTTTAATTTCCAATTCACAGGAAGCATAAAGTTTCCATTATAAAGAGATATCTGCATTTATATATCAACTTGCACAATCTCAGGGCATCAAAAAGCCCTTTACAGTGATTTAAGCACTTCTTGAAATGTAGTTAATGTTATAATGTAGCAAATATGGCATCCAATGTGAGCAGGTTCTCACAAACTGCAATGTGATCATGACCAGATGATTAGGGCTTGTGATGTTGGATCATGGGATCCACTTTCGTCAGTGGATCCACATGGCGGGCAGGGGGGGAGTGGAAAGAACCAATCAGAAGCAGTTTCTTTTCCAGCGATTTTTCAAACCCCAGCCAGTGGGCTTTGTACATTTGAGGAAAAGGTCTAAAGTTCCTGGGACGAGTCTTTGGAGAACTCAGAGATCCTTTGGGAGAAGTCATCAAAACTCTACTTCCCATGTGCTGATTCCCATTCCACGTTGGGGTCCATGTGCTCGTTGATCTACATTAGGGTCCCTCATAGTTGCTTTTCTTTTGTAGTCAGACCTTGCTGCATTTGGGAAGCTTTGTGGATCCATTAATTCATGCGTCTCTCACCCTGAATTGGCTGTAATAATACGTAGCTTTAAAACCAGCACTGTAGTCCCAGTTGGATATGGTATGTGTCTGTTCATAAAGTGGTCACAATTGCAGTTATTTTATCTTGTATCACTCAGAGTTCTACAATTGAACATTTGAGGATTTCCTGTTCACTGCCACTTAATGGATACTGTGTGAGAGTGTGATGATACTGTGCCTTTAAGAAATGTGTTCTGTCCTGTTTCTCTTGCAGAGGAATGTTGTCATAGTGCTGGTGAAATGTATCCTTCAGGCAGGCGGTTGGTAACCAGCTTTGAGTTCTCCCTGGATTTTTTTTTAAAAATAAGATGCAAGAATCATGAGTGAGTGAGGTCAGGCTCACACAGACCCAAAAGGGCTTTAGTTTTGCTTTCAGTTGGTTGAATAGGTTTTTGTTGCCTGCTAGGGTTGAAAGATTGTGTTCTCTGCAGCTAGAGTGAAGTCTTAGACAGAGAGGCTTCCTCTTAAAAATCAAAAGGGACAGATTGTTTCTTTCGGAGTTTCTGTCTATTGGACTGGAGAGAGACAGTACGTGAGAAAAATAACTGTTGCTGAATTGCCTAGTTAAGGATTTGTTTATGGAATGCTGCCTATATTGGAATAGTTGATGATTAGTGGTTAAATAATACATTATCTTGTTAAGTATTTCAATAGAGTTACACCAATTTTTCTTTTTGTTGTATTTTAAGAATAAAGGGTGTTTTGATTAAAGCCTTGTGGTGGATCAATTGAATCATATCTGGAACACAGCGTCTTACACTTACCTTTTTAAAAGTATAAAAATTAGGGTCTAGGTATGAAAGTTAGGGTCCAGGCTATCTCCGTAATATACTCTGGGGGATCTGGTCTGGTCCACAACAAGAGTCGGTTACAGAAATACAAAGACAGGCAGGAATTTCAGTTGTTCGTAATGATGCGAAGAGCTGTATTCATGACAGTTTATAACATCCTCTGGAGAAGTGAAACAGAAAATGATTTGAAGGGATCTTGATAAATGATCATTTCTGTTTACAAATCTACAACGTAGCATTGATATTAATGTAAACAGCCAATACAATCTAGTTGAAAACTGTATCAGCTCATCAATTTATCAAGGCTATTTATTCTTGAGAGGCAATGTTGTGAGCAGTGACCTGGACCTTCATTGATGTTGTGTTATTGTAGTTGAGGACTACTGTACATATGTTTGCTGTGACTGGTGATAAGACTATTTTCTTAACATTACGGAGTAAAAATATAAAAGTTTGAGGCTCCCAGTTTCAAATACATCATCCTCACTGGTACTGAAGGTCCCATCTTCCATTTAGTTCCTGGCCTAGTTAAGATCAGAGATCCAAGACACACAGATCCATGGCATGGCCTCAGGTCATTTCTGTCCCTCATGAAGCTGTCTGCTTGCCGTTCCTTTAGAACTAGTTCTCTATTTTGCCCAGTGATGAGCGGCATTTCTTTCTGACTTAACTGAAGTAAGAGAAACTCTGTGAATCTGACATCCTGCAGAATTTTTCATTTTGATATGATTTCCTCCGAGTTGTTTGCCTTGAAGTCAATATCCAAGTCAGTCATTCCTTAAGTACAGGTAACGCCTTGAGCAGAGAGTTCTTCCCTGAATCACAATTTCATTCCTCAAATCAGAATCAGTATGTTATCAGGAGAGTGACTGCTCTGCAGACTGTGAGTATCCATGTGCAGATAACGGTTAATGAAGATTGTTCTACCTGTATAACCAGTGCTGTGGCAAATTGGCTACCATACCTGGAGACGTATTTATTGAAACATCTTTTATTGCCTTCTTTAAAGATTTTACTTGAAGATCTCAGCCTTTCCTAAAAGGCATTTGATTTGATAGTTTTCACTCAGTGCAATGGCTACATATCCCAAATTCAGCTGAGTGAATATCGTGGATCTAATTTCCCAGGATAAGCCAGGACCCTTCAATCAGCTACGCTGAAGCAATATTTTCCCTGGCTTGAAGTACTTTGCCCAGTATCCTTGCTTAAAATAAGTTTGGAAAACAAGAGGACAATTTTCTTTTGAGTGTTTGCACAAAATATAGAGTAAAATTATTCTTCAACAGCATGTCTGAAGCTCATAGTGATTTGGTAGCCCTTTTTTATTCTGCCTGACTTTCAGTTTCATTGCCATTATGAGACCTGGGATGATCTGGACAGTGAAAAGAAATTGGCCAAGTTCTGAAAAATGTCATATTTGATTTGAAATATTAACTCTGTTTCTCTTTCCACAAATGCTTTCAGACTTGCTAAGTTTCTCCAGCATTTTCCTTATTTTTGTTTCATATTTCCAGCATCCACAGTAGTCTGCTTTACTTAAGTAGTTGTGATGTCTGCTATTGGTCACTATCCAACGTCCCTGGTGGTATCAAAGAGTGTGTCGCAGTCAAATAAGGGAAAAGAAAGGACTTGCATCTGATCCCCCACACAGGAGAATTGCAGACAGATACTCACTGTGGAACTAACTGTGGAGTCAGCCCCCTTGGCAAAGAGGGAAAATGAGTTTGAGGAAATCTCGTTTCCTTTTCCTGTTTTACCGAAGGATTGCACTTACTGCAGTAGAGAACGCAGAGAGAATAGACACTGCAGATAGATCCTGACCATCGCCCAAGGAACAACTGCATGACTCTGGGAAGATATCCAGTCCCTTCACAGCATTGCTTAACACAGAGAAAGTTAGGCAGTGAAACCATCATCTGGAAATTGGTTTGGTCAGGGGAGCTTTGACATCATCAGATCTGAAACTGGTCATTGGTGTGGAGCCTTCCATCGGAACCAACCTTTCCAAATGTTCAGCTGTGGGTGGTCAGGGTGAGGATGGGAAGAAGTGTGGGTGGCTCCAGGTTGGTGAGAGCTTCAATCATTCATTGAGCCTCATGAATCACTGACTCATTCCGAAAAGTACAAGGCTGCTGAAGTGTGAGGTGTGTGAGGTCCCCTAACCTGCAAGGTGAAGTTGTTGTCCAACTGTTAACATAAGAGCAGCTCCATGGAAGGTAAACCATTCCAGTGTGAACCATGTGACCCTTCACATGGTCATCCACGCTATTGCAACACCGACATATTCACGCTGGAGAGAAACCATTAAAGTGTGAGGTTTGTCACAAGAGCTTTGCACAGTCACTTGGCCTGGTAATTCAGCAGCGCATTCACACAGGAGAGAGACCATTCACATGCGAGTTATGTGAAGAAGCATTTACGCTTTCATCACACCTCTGTGTACACAAATGTATTCATACAGGGGAGAAACCATTCATATGCATGATGTGTGAGAAATCATTTTCAAACTTATCACACCTCCACATTCATCAACATGTTCACATAGGGGAGAAACTGTTTGTGTGTGAATTCTGTGATAAAGCTTTTGTGATTTTGTCAACCTTCCTCATCCACCAATGTTTCACAAGGGAGAGAAATCCTTCAGATGTGAGGTGTGGGAGGTACCTTTCACTGAATTCTCTGAGCTCCTGGCACACCAGAGGATTCATACAGGGGAGAAACAATTCATGTGTGAAGCGTGTAATAAGTGCTTTGCATTCCCTTTCACTCAGTCATCGACCCTCCGTGCACATCAATGTCTGCACACTGGCGAGAAGCCATTCAAGTGTTCAGTGTGTAATAAGTGCTTTGCACGGTCATCGGGCCTGGTGAGTCACAGCCACATTCACACTATAGAGAAACAGTTCGCATGTGAGGTGTGTGGCAAGTCATTCCTACGGTCATTGAGCCTTTTTGTCATCTTCAACCCTCCTTGTACACAAGCAGATCCGTACAGGCCAAAACCGTTCAAGCGTAAACTGTGTAACAAATCATTCTCACAGTTATCATCTCTCCGCAGACACCAATGTGTTCATTCAGTGGAGAAATCAATAGTCTGAGAGTTCTGTGATAAAGCTTTTGTGAAGTTTTCAACTCTGTGATGCACAGAAGATTCGCATGGGAGGAATCATTCAGATGTGAGACAGAGCTTTCACGCAGTCACTGTGTCTCCTGGTTCATCAACACATTCACACAGGAGCAATTCAATTGGTGTGAGCCATTCCTAGGATGGTAATGCACGTACTTCTATTGTCCTCAGCATTTCTGGTTTATGGAGAGGGACAATCAGCCAGAAATCCCATTCATCATCAGTGTGTCCAGCTGGGAAGTCAGGGGAGGGCAGGATGTGTCTTGACCGTGACAGTTTCCATTGTCTCACAACATTTGCTGTCTGAACGGCCACTCGAACAAGGCACTAGAGGTCAATCAATGTCCTCCAGTCTGTCCTCCAGGCTGAAACTTGAGGATTGGTTGGAACGTGAGTTGAGAAAGAGGGCACCAACCTCTCAACAGCAACTTGTAGTTTTGCAGCGCCTTTAACATAGTAAAACATCCTAAGTGTTTCATACAGACACAATCAAATGGAAATTCACAGCAAGACAAAAGTGGAGAGATTAAGAAATGTCATTGTGTCTCTGGGAGGATTTCCTCAGCCAGAGGAAGTAGATGGTTCAGGAGAATGCATGAATTTCTCAGCTCTGGATGTGATGGCAATACCAGAATAGTTTCCACAGCATGATTCACCTCACTTTTTGAAAATAGTTACAATTGTCACATTCCTGAAGTCAGGAAATATGCAGGCATTCTTTTTCCTGTCAAATCTGGAGGATTAGCACATGGAGTCTGGGTCTCTGTCCCAATTTTGTAGCCCTACGTTGGAATGCCATCAGGACCACAGGCTTTGTTGTTTCTTATCTGTTTGCTTGTTGCAGATCTCTCATTGGTACTAAGTCAATCATAAATTCTACCACGGGACAGTCATGCACAGACTCAAGGATATCAACTGTCCTGTGATTCACGGTTGAGGAGTTGTTCAGAATGTTCTTTCCAGAGTTAATAGATGCAATTGGCATCCTTAAGAAGAGAAACACAATCTGTAAACTAACAGGCTCTTGTACATTTGACCTCGGTCAATAAGCGGCCTTGGTGACTTCTGAAAACTCAACGTCATGATGATCAGCGTATTACTGCATATCTCAGACCTTTTCTTCCCACCACAAGTCATACAGTCATAGGGTTTTTTATAGCATGGAAAGAAGCCCTTTAGACCATTGTGTCCATGCTGCTCATCAAACATCATCTATTCCAATTCAATTTTCCAATACCTGGTCCATTACCTTGTATGTTTTGGTGTTTCAAGTGTTCATCTGAATAGTTCTTAAAGGTCTTTTTAGGCAGTAAGTTTCAGATTCCCATAACTCTTCAGGTGAAAACTTTTTTCCTCAAATTCCCTCTAAACCTCTTTCTCTTGACACTAAAACTTTGTCCCCTATTTATTGATCCCTCTATTAAGGAGAAAAGTTTCAAAGAGAAACATAGAAACGTAAAGCAGGAGCAGACAATTCAACCCTTTCAGCCTGTTCTGCCATTCAACATGATCATGGCTGCTTATCTGACTCAGTACCCTGTTCCCACTTTGTCCTCATGCCCTTTGATCCCTTTATCCCTAAGAACTATATCATACTCCTCGGAAACATTCAGTGTTTTGGCCTTAACCACTTTTAATGGCAGAGAATTCCAGAGGCTCAACACTCTCTTGATGAAAAAGTTTCTCACTATCTAATCTTTCTATGTCCCTCAGAACTTTGTAAACCTCAGTCAGATTCCCCTCAGCCTTCTCTGTTCTAAGGAAAGCAAACCCAGCCTTTGTTGTCTCTTAATTCTTTATTTTCTGGATTCGTCTTTGAAAATCAACAATGGTTGAACACAACTGGTCTGGACTCAGGAGTTTAGTGCAGCTCACTTTATTTTGATTCCACAGTTGGGAATTGAGTTGGATGTGTGAAGATTTTACAGATTTGTTGTGAGCTGCTCCTGGAATTCCTCTGTTGGGTCGGGCTGTTTTCAGGCTGAGACATTGATCTTCTTCCTCTTGGACTTTGGGCCTTGTGATCGCTTGGTGCTAGGTGGATGTTCATCACTGATCAAACAAGTCGATGATCTGTCCAGCAGCATCAGGCCCCCAAATGGATTCAGTGATACAGACATCACTTATAACTTTGAGAGATAGTAGTAACCGCAGATGCTGGAGAATCTGAGATAACAAGGTGTAGAGCTGGATGAACACAGCAGGCCAAGCAGCATCAGAGGAGCAGGACTCAGATTTAGACCTTCCAGAGGAACCTCAGACATGGTCTTTTTTGCCAAACAAATTCAAGAAAATTACATTACTTATATCGAAATGATCAAGCTATTTGACTGATAAACCGCGGGGCTCTGTGAATGTGCTCCAATTATTTGAACCTGCCATTGCTTCATGATAATGAATGGGAGATAAGGGAAAACAGAAACCTTCTAAATCCAGGCTGGTGTTAAAGCTGTGTGATAGTCTTCATTTTATTTATAATCTGCCTGGCAGCGACTATTCACCTCATCAAAGATCAACTACCCTCTGGTGTCTGTATTACATATCATATTCATGGCAAATTCATCTACCTCAGTCACCTCCAATGCAAAAACTCAACTGACCACCAAAGGTACACACAATCCACAGTTTGCAGTTCAATGCATTGTTGTATTGCAAAGTGGACAACATTTTGTAAGGTATACACAATCTTCTCAATTCTCTATATCTTTTTATAATTAAAAAATGACCTTCATCCTTTATCATTAAAATTAGTGTAATTTATGACCATCAGACTAAACATATGGGATTTTAAAGAAACCTTTGTCTGTAGCATTCAGAGAGAGTTTCTTCTGATGTATATGTGTGTCTTAATGAAATGAGCTGCTGTCGGGAGTGGGAATAGGGTAGAAACAAACGCTGCTTTCTTTGATGATGTGTATTATAGACAGATCCTCTTCAGGTGACAGGTGTTTGACTAATACCATGGGTAACGTTTGTACTCCTGCCTTGGAGGACTGCTATCCTGAATATGGGGAGGGAGTGGGGATGTGAGTCTCTCCAAACCTGAGTTCCCTCAGCTTATCTTACCTCAATGTAATAATGGTGTGGTATGTTCACCTTACACTCTTCCAAGATTTATTTCATGTAATGGGAAAGATCCTGAGTCATTTTCAAATGCTTTGTCATTTTGGTTGATTCAAAGTCTAGTATTGTGGTGGTGTTGGTCTGCTGTTTTATCTATCTTCTGTGTAGATTTATAACTCACAATAAATTTGTCTTTCTTAACCCAAGTGCTCTGATTTGTCAGCATAGTGTGTCCCAATTCATTGAAACACTCAGGATCCTATAGTAAGAGTCCTGTTTTTACTATATTGGTCAGTCTCACAGCTGGCATTGTCATCTTCTCCATCAATGGGTTTATAATTTCCAGTTCAGGAAGCATAATGTTTCCTTAAGAAAAGAAAAGACCTGTATCTGTATAGCAACTTCCACAAATTCAGGGTGTTCAAAATCTCTTTACAATCAATGACATATTTTTGAAGTGTAATTTGTTACGGTTGTCATTTAGGAAATGCAGTATATACTGCACAGTGAACTCCCATAAACAGTGATGTCATAATGATCATATAATTTGTTTTCATGACATTCATCATGGCATCCATATTGACCATGACATCAGGGATATCTCATTTGCTCTTTGACAGTTCAGTGTCATGGGATTTTTTAAATTAACCTGATTGGGCAGACAAGGATTTGGTTTAATTTATCTGAAAGATGGTACCTCTGAAAGTGCAGCACTCCCTCAGTCTCCACTGGAGTGTCAGCCTCATCGCTCAAGTCTCTGGACTGAGTCTTAAACCTCTAATCTTTTGACTTAGAGATGAGAGTGCTAACTAAGTCATGTATGACAAAGACATGAAGTTGCCCTCAGAGCCCTCAACATTGACTCTGGATCCCATGAAGTCTCATGACTTCATGATAAATGTGGGTAAGGAAACCTCCTGCCAATTACCAGGAACCTGATGAATCAGTACTCCTCCATGTTGAGCATGCTGGAAGAAGCACTGAGGGTGGCAAGGACATAAAAAGTGCTCTAGGTGGGGGATTTCAATGTTCATCACTAAGAGTGGCTTGGCAGCAGACAACTGATTGACCTGATTGGGTCCTGGAAGAGATCGCTGCTGGAATGGGTCTGCAGTAGGCAGTGAGAGAACCAACAAAAGGGAAAAACATAGTTGACCTCATCTTTACCAATTTGGTGGCTACAGATACATCTGTCCACGACAGTATGGGTAAGAGTGAGCACCGCACAGTCCTTGTGGAGACGAAGTCCCATTGAGAATATCCTTCATCATGTTGTGTGGCACCATCACTGTTTGACATGGGGCAGACTTTGAACAGATCTAGCAACTCAAGTCTGGGCATCCATGAGGTGCTGTAGGCCATCAACAGCAGCAGAATCAACTCCAACACAATCTGCAACCTCATGGCCCAGCATATATCTCACTGAACCATTACCATATAGCCAGGGGATCAACCCTGATTCAATGGAGAGTGCAGGAGGGCATACCAGGAGCAGCACCAGGCATACCTAAAAATAAGTTCTGAAGAAGGATCACTTGACCTGAAATATTAACTCTGACTTCTCTCCACAGATGCTGCCAGACCTGCCAAACTTATCCAGCAATTTCTGTTTTGATACCTAAAAAAAAATGGTGTAAACTCGGTGAAGCTAAAAAACAGGAACACTTGTATGTCAAAAATCAAAAGCAGCAAGTTATACACAGAGCTAAGCTCTGCAGTCTTGCCACATCCAGTCATGAATGGTGGTGGACAATTGAACAACTGACTGGAGGAGGAGGCTCCACAAATGTCCCACCCTCAATGGAAGAGCCCAGTACATCAGTGCAAAAGATAAGGCTGAAGCATTCACAGCAATCTTCAGCCAGAAGTGCCGAGTGGATGATCCATATTGGCCTCCTCCAGTGGTCTCCAGCATCACAGATGCCAGTCTTTAGCCAATTAGATTCACTGCATGTCATATCAAGAACTGGTTGGAGGCTCTGAATACCGCAAAGGCTATCGGCCATGACAACATTCTAGCAGTAGTATTAAAGACTTGTCCTCCTGAACTTGCCATTCTCCTTGCCTATTGAGTAGAGGACTGGCATCTACCTGACCATGTGGCCAGGTATGTCATGTACACAAAAACCAGGTTAAATCAAACCCAGCCAATTACCACCCCATCAGTCTACCCTTGATCATCAGTAAAGTGATGAAAGGTGTCATCAACAGTGCTATCAAGCAGTACCTGCTCAACAATAAATTGCTCAATGACGCCCAGTTTAGGTTTCACAAGGGCCACTCAGCTCCTGACCTCATTATAACCTTGGTTCAAACGTAAACAAAAGAGCTGAGTTCCAGAAGTGAGGTGAGAGTGACACCAAGACCACATTAGATCAAGTGTGTATCAAGGAGCCCTAGCACAACTCAAATTAATGGGTATCGGGGGACTACTATGCTGGTTGGAGTCACACCTGGCACGTAAGTAGATGTTTCTGGTTGTTGGAGGTCAGTCACCTCCACTCCAGAACATCTCTGCAGGAGATCCTCAGACTAGTATCCTAGGCCCAACCACCTTCAGCTGATTCATCAAAGACCTTCTCTCCATCATAATGAGGATGTTTTCTGATAATTACACAATGTTCCTCAGATACTGAAACAGTCCATGTTCAAATGCAACAAGATCTGGACAATATCCGGGCCTGGGCTGACAAATGACATGTAGCATCCGCACCATACAAATGCCAGGCAATGACCATCTCCACTGCCATGCAGCGTCACATGCACACTCTCAACCCCTCTCTCCAACAGCATTGCAACACACTGGCTCAGGGCTGCACCACTCTGCAGTTCCACTTCAACCTCCGGCTCATTCGTCGTGCTAACAAGAAACTTTTTCTTTTCCTTTCAGGCATCAAAACCCACAAAATGCAACAACTCAAAGATGCCCATGGCCCTCTGGAAGCTTCCTCTCCACCCCTTCACCCTGACTCCATTCCATCTCCCAACCCCCACCCCCACCTCCTGTCGGGTATTCACCATCCCTCCTAACCTTCTGCTCTCCGATGCCGAATGCTCTGTACCCAGCAAAGGCCTCACTTTATTCCTCTGCGTCCGCACCTTAACAAATTTCGGGCACGACATGACGTCGAACTTTTCTTCTGCTATCTTCGCCTCTGTGCTCATTTCTTTGGACAAGAGTCCTGTTCCCCTCCCACAGACCCCTTCACCCAGTTCCAACACTCTCCCTCCCTCCGGCCTTTTACCTGCACTCGATCTGTTCATTGAGAACTATCGATGTGACATAAGTTGCCTGAATTTCTCTGCCCCCCCTCACCAAATCCAACCTATCTCCCTCCGAACTGACTGCACTCTGTGCACTCAGATCTAACCCTGACTTTGTCATTAAGCCTGCCGATAAGGGTGGTGCTGTTGTAGTCTGGCGTACTGACCTCTACTTTGCAGAGGCTGAGCGCCAACTCTCAGATACCTCCTCCTACCTTCCCCTGGACCATGACCCCACCATGGCACATCAGACCATTGTATCCACTACGATAACTGATCTCATTTCATTTGGTGATCTGCCCCACTCTGCTTCCAAGTTTATAGTCCCCCAGCCCTGCACAGCTCGTTTCTACCTCCTGCCTAAAATCCACAAACAGGACTGTCCGGGCAGACCCATTGTTTTAGCCTGCTTGTGCCCCACAGAACTCATCTCTTCCTACCTTGACTCAGTCTTCTCCCCCCGGTCCAATCCTTACCCACATACATCCATGATTCCTCTAACGCCTTATGCCGGTTTCAAAACTTCCAGTTTGCCAGTTCCAGCCACATCCTGTTTACCATGGACATGCAATCCCTTTACACGTCCATTCCCCACCAGGACGGTTTTGGGACTCTCCGCTTCTTCCTGGAGCAAAGACCTGAACCATCCCCAACCACCACCACCCTCCTCCGCTTGGCCAAGCTCATAACTCCTCCCATTTTCTTCAGGTAGGAGGGGTTGCCATGGGTACCCTCATGGGCCCTAGTTATGCCTGTCTCTTCATGGGGTACGTGGAACATTCCTTGTTCCACTCCTATTCCAGCCCCCACCCACAACTCTTTCTCTGATACATCGATGATATCAAAATGATTTGTCACACACCTTGCATGTGAATGGTTTCTCTTCTGTGTGAATCCTCCGATGGAGCAGAAGTCTTGATTTGTCGCACACCTCACATTTGAACAGTTTCTACCCTGTCCGGATACTTTGGTGTCTGCAGAGGCTCTCTGACTGTGTGAATGAATTGTTGCACATGTTACACATGAGTGGTCTCTCCTGTGTGTGAACACTTTGGTGTTTCCGGAGTTCCACTAATGTTGAGAATGATTGGTCACATACCTCGCATTTGAACGGTTTCTCCCCTGTGTGAATATTTTGGTGTGTAGAGGTTCCCTGACTGTGAGAATGATTTGTCACACACCTCACACCTGAATGGTTTCTCCCCTGTTTGAATATGTTGGTGTTCACGGAGCATCGACGACTGCAAAAATGATTTGTTGCATACCTCACGTGAACAGTTTCCTTCCTGTGTGAATGAGCCGATGCTTCAACAGACCTGACAACTGTGCAAAGTTCTTGTCACACATCTCACTTGTGAATGGTTTCTCCCCTGTGTGAATGTGCTCATGATTTATATTTAGTTATGAGCCATCAACAAAATTCAGCCTGGAAATCAGAAGGGAAATAAACACACTCAATATCCCAACACACAGCTCCTGTCAAACAGTTCAGCACAAAGCACTGAGTAGACAGCTCTCTCAGCTGGATCTTCTCACACGGCATAAGGGACATTTTCACCCTGATTACCCACAGGATAGTCAGACTGCCTAAAGATTGGTGTGGATATTATGGGATACAATTTGTATAAAAGCTGCTCCTTCACTCACCATCTCCGCATTTGGTTTTCGGTCCCTATAGAAAGTGAACAAGCTCTGGAAGAGGAAGAGGAGAGAATGGGCAGAGTGGGTGGACTCTCTGATTGACATCTCTCACAGTCAACCCAAATATTTCTGGAGTAACATGAGTTTCCTGAAGCTTGGGAAACTGACCGGTGAAATGGAGGTGACTTTGAGCAGCAGATCAGGTGGAGGTTTAAACTTGTCATTGTGCTAACTGAGCAAAACCTCACTTATTGCTCTCTACTCCCACAGTTGTGCACTTGTTCCTTGGGTGGTGATCAGGATCTATCTGTGGTGTATCACCTCTGTCTGTAATCTCTGGTGTAGTACGGTATGTTCCTTCTGGAAAACAGGAAAAGGAAACATGATTTCCTCTAACTCCCTCTCCTCCTTTGCTGAAGGAGCTAAGTCCTCAGTGAGAGACTGTTCCATATTGAGTGCTAATCTGCTATTCCCCAGTGTGGGGGGTCAGATACAAATGCTACCAATGCAGAAGGAAGCATTTGGGGTTGAATATCCACTCTATATTGGTTGAGGAGGCTATAACGTGGTGTTTGATACACATGTTGGAATCAAGATTGGTTGAAAATGGAAGTGCTTGTGGAGTCGCCAGGTCTTGTTTTAACAATATTTGGTTAAAAGTATAAGTGATTGATTGAGAAATAAGTGTAACTAATTTGGCAGGACACGCATGTGCTATTCAGTTAACGGATCAGCACACAGCACAAACAAAACAAAAAGGTATAAACAACTGTGTAATCACACAAAGGAAGCTCTGGAAAGAGACATGACACTATCACAACTCACTATAAAAGTAAGACGTTAACTCTAGTTGGGAACCATAAAACTGAAGCCTATAACTGATAAGGGATGGTATTCAAACATTCTTATTGTACAAGTATTGTACAAGACACCAGGATCAAACAACACACATTACTAAATTGAGTTAAACTGAAGGAGAAATTAAACAGCCTTTTATTGATAAAATATTAACAAAGGGCATGACTGAAAAGAAGAGAAAGATAAAGGAACCATGATAAATCATCACAAATTAACTGGGGGGATAGACTCTCAAGCTTCATAAAGGAAATATGCACCAAATAATGAAGGAAAAATGTTAAGATGATACATCACAAGAAAGTAGAAGGCAACTATACACAAGATTATTGCACATTTGCAAAGCAGGGGATCAAAACAAAATAAAAAAACAAGACGCTTTCACTGAAAATTTCAGAAATATATGAAACTCATAGATTATTCTTCTCAAATTTTTTTTTTCCACTGGGAGGAGACATTTTACTCATTTTTTCCTTCACCTGTGGGATGTAGACATCACTGGCTGGCCAGTATTTTTATTGCCCATCCCAAGTTCCCCTTGAAAAGGTGGTGTTGAGCTGCCTTCTTGAACTGCTGCAGTCCTCACACTGTAGGTTGACCCACAATGCCCTTAGGAAGGGAATTCCAGGATTTTAACCCAGAAACAATGAAGGAATGGCGATATATTTCCAAATTAGGATGGTGAGTAGGTTGGAGATGAACTTGAAGGTGGTGGTGTTCCCATGTATCTGCTACCCTTGTCCTTATAAATGGAGTGGTCGTGGGTTGGAAGGTGCTGTCTTAGGATCTTTGGTGAATTTCTGCAATGCATCGTGTAGATAGTATATACTGCTGTGACTGAGTGTTGGTGGTGGAGGAAGCGGATACTTGTGGATTGTCACTAGGCAAGCAGGCTGCTTTGTCCTGGATGGTGTCAAGCTTCTTGAGTGTTGTTGGAGCTGCACCATCCAGGGAAGTGGAGCGTATTCCATCACTCCTGACTTGCGACTTGTTGATGGACAGATGTTGGGGAGTCAGGAGGTGAGTTATTCGCCACAGTATTCCTAGCTCTGACCTGCTCCTGTAACCACTATGCTTTTGTGAGTCCAGTTGAGTTTCTGGTTAATGGTAACACCCAGGATGTTGATAGTGGAGGATTCAGTGATAGTAACATCATTGAATATCAACGGCTGGTGATTAGATTATCTCTTATTGGTGATAGCTTGGCATTTGTGTGATGCAAATGTTACTTGCCAGTTGTCAGCCCAAGCCTGAATATTGTCCAGATCTTGTTGCATTTGAACATGAACTGTTTCAGTATCTGAGGAGTTGTGGATGATGCTGAACATTGTGCAATCATCAGCAAACATCCCCACTTCTGACCTTATGTTGGAGGGAAGCATTTGGGGTTGAATATCCACTCTATTATTGGTTGAGGAGGCTGAAGGTGGTTGAGCCAAGGACACTACCCTGAGGAAGTTCAGCAGAGATATCCTGGAGCTGAGATGACTGACCTCTGACAATCATAGCCATCTTCCTATGCGTCACGTATGACTCTAACCAGCAGAGAGTTTGCCTTCTGATGCCTGTTGATTCCAGTTTTGCTAGGAACCACCAAATCCTAGTGATCAGCATCATCTGCGCTGCTCTCCACTAGAGTCCAGTGATTAGCACTGTCTGCAACATTCTCCACCAGATCCCTGTGATCAGCACCGTATGCGCCACCCTCTTCCAGACCACAGTGATCACCACCATCTGCACTGCTCTCTACCAGATCCTGGTCATCAGCACCATCTGCACCATCCTTTCCCATGCTCCAACGATGAGTATTATCTGTTCTGCCCATTCTCAGTGATCAGGACCATTTGTACCGCCTTCTGTCAGACTCCAGTTATCAGTACTATTTACGCCAGCCTCTCCTGGGCCCCGGTGATTAGCGCCATATGCACCATCCTGTCCTGTTGATCAGCACTGGCTGCCGTCTTGGAAAAAGATAGGGGAGGGAGAGAAGGAGGAGAGGGTGAAGGTCATCCTAGGAAACTCACAGAGCTCCCTGAACAGAAAACAATTCCTCTCCTTCGTGTCATGTGTAATGGCCATCTGAGAATATTCCATGTGAATTCATTCACAGTGGATCATGCCATAATGCTCTCATTGTCAAGAAAATAGACATCACACCCATATTCAGGAAGGTGAGGGAGTTGATGGTCAGCTGGTGAGGGACAAGGTCCATTCCTTTCTTCTGTGGCTGATGTCACTATTTCATGCAGCATACACTGAGGAGAGATAGTAGGAACTGCAGATGCTGGAGAATCCGCTGTACCCGGTGTGGCTACCTCTACATCGGGGAAACCAAGTGGAGGCTCGGGGACCGTTTTGCAGAACACCTACGCTCGGTTCGCAATAAACAACTGCACCTCCCAGTCGCGAACCATTTCAACTCCCCCTCCCATTCCTCAGACGACATGTCCATCCTGGGCCTCCTGCAGTGCCACAACGATGCCACCCGAAAGTTGCAGGAACAGCAACTCATATTCCGCTTGGGAACCCTGCAGCCCAATAGTATCAATGTAGATTTCACAAGCTTCAAAATCTCCCCTCCCCCTACCGCATCCCAAAACCAGTCCAGCTCGTCCCTGCCTCCCTAACCTGTTCTTCCTCCCACCTATCCCCTCCTCCCACCTCAAGCCGCACCTCCATCTCCTACCGACCAACCTCATCCCGTCCCCTTGACCTGTCCGTCCTCCCTGGACTGACCTATCCCCTTCCTAACTCCCTACCTACACTCACCTTTACTGGCTCCATCTCCGCCTCTTCGACCTGTTTGTTTCCTCTCCACCTATCCTCTCCTCTATCCATCTTCTATCCGCCTCCCCCTCTCTCCCTATTTATTTCAGAACCCCCTTCCCCTCCCCCTTTTCTGATGAAGGGTCTCGGCCCGAAACGTCAGCCTTTCTGCTCCTCTGATGCTGCTTGGCCTGCTGTGTTCATCCAGCTCTCCACCTTGTTATCTCTTGCATCAGAAATATTTGGATTGACTGTGAGAGATGTCAATCAGAGAGCCCACCCACTCTGCCCATTCACCCCTCTTCCTCTTCCAGAGCTGGTTCACTTCCTATTGGGACTGAAAACCAAGTGAGGAGGTGGTGAGTGAAGAGCAGCTTTTATACAAATTGTATCCCAATATCAACACCAATCTTCAGGCAGTCTGACTATCCTGTGGACAGTCAGGGGTGGAAATGTCCCTTATGCTGTGTGAGAAGATCCAGCTGAGAGAGCTGTTTACTCAGTGCTTTGTGCTGAACTGTTTGACTGGAGCTGTGTGTTGGATATTGAGTGTGTTTGTTGGAAGCATTTCCCTTCTGATTTCCAGGCTGAGTTTTGTTGATGGCTCATTCCTGAATATGAGAAGGTGAGGTGTCATTATCTGGGAGGTGCAGAGTGTCTGAGGATGCTTATTGAATTCCTGTTGTCTGTGTGTGTGTGTGTTGCGAGCTGGTTATTATCCTGTGGACTGTGAATGGTCAGTTATGGACTCATACAGCACAGAAACAGATTTTTCTGTGCAACTTACCTATGCTGACCAGCCATCCCAATCTGACCTGGTCCCATTTGCCAACATTTAGCCCAAATGCCCCAAAACCCTACCTATTCATGTACCCGTCCAGAATGCCTTTTAAATGTTGTAATTGTGCCCACCTCCACCAATTCCTCTGGCAGCATATTCCATGCATGCACTACCTTCTGCATGAAAAAGTTACCATTCAGGTCTTTTTTACAATCTTTCCCCTCACCTTAAACCTATGTCCTTTAGTTTTGGACTTCTCCGCCCTGTTCATGCCCCTCATTATTTCATAAACCTCGATAAGGTCACCCCTCTGTATCCAATGCTCTCTCTGTATTTTGGGATGGGATGTTTTGTCTCTTTGCAAACAAGGCATGCATTTGGATGGAGCCTTTCATGACCACCAGACATCCCATGGCACTTTCCAGCCAATAAAGTGCTCTTGAATGTGTTCACTGTTATAGTGCAGAGAAAGTGGCAGCTGATTTGTGCACAGCAAGCTCCCACAAACAGCAATGTGATAATGACTAGTTAATCTGTTTTTGTTAATTTTAATTGAGGGCCTAATATTAGCCAGGACACCAAAGGTAACCTCCCTGTTGTTCAAAGTAGTGCCATGGAATCTTTTACCCTCACCTCAGAGAGGAAAGGAGGGGTCTTGTTTGCCCCAAAAGACAGATTGTGTGACAGTGTGGCTGCCACACTCCTTTTGTGTCAGACAATTCTGTGATTGTGTCTGATTTTATGAGTGGTTCTCCATCACCATCCCTGACTGTCACTGTCATTTTCTGATGATGGTCATGAACTGGGACCTTGCGCACAGAAAGCAGTATAAATTCCATCCAGGAGAGACCAGTGACACTCTGCCTCAGCTCATCTGCTTATGAAATCCTCATCCATATCTTTATCGGCTCTGGACTCAACTATTCCAGTGCTCTCCTAGCTGGTCTTACATCTTGCTATGTAACCTGAGCTCCTCCAGGTCCTATCTGACAACAAGACTCATTCCCAAACAGCCCTCTGCTTACTGATCTACATCGTTTCATGATCAACAAGCATCTCAATTTTACAGTTCTCCGCTTTGTTTTCTAATGCCTCCATGACCTTACCCCTCTCTATCTCTGTAATCTCTATAGCAATTCGGCTGGCATACTCCAGGCACGTTTATTTAAAAGTCTTTCAATGTCTTCTTCGAAGATTTTACAAGAAAGCCTTGGCCTTTCCCAAAAGCCTAGGTTTGGATTTGATTGTTTTGCTCAGAGGTGTGGCTGACAGCTGAATTTGATTTTTGCAGTCTGCATGAGTGCAATGTGTCTAATTTCCCAGAATAAATCAGAAACTTTCAAAAAGCTAGAATGAAGCAATATTCTCCTCAGCCAATAACACCTCCTGCCCAGTGTGTTTTCTTTAAATAATTTTGGAAAACAAAGGGAGAAAATTCCAAATCGTGAGTCAATCAACATTTCTCTTGTATAAACGTAGAACTAGAACTGTACAGCATAGAAACAGGCCCTTTGGCCCACAATGTTGTGCCGAACATGACACCAAGTTAAACTAATCCCTTCTGAATGCCCATGGTCCATATCCTCCATTCCTTGCTTATTCAGGCGCTTAAAGTCCCTTAAGTGCCCCTATCGTATCTGTCTCCACCACCATCCTTGGCAGCATGGTCCAGGCACCTGCCACGCTCACATCTCCTTTGAATTTTTACCCCTTACCTTAAATGCATGCCCTCTAGTATTAGACATTTCTACTCTGGGAAAAAGATTCTGACTGTCAACCTGATCTATGATGTGGAAGTGCCGGTGTTGGACTGTGGTGAACAAAGTCAGAAGTCACATGACACCAGGTTATAGTCCAACAGGTTTACTTGAAATCACAAGCTTTCAGAGTGCTGCTCCTTCATCAGGTGAATTGGAGGGAAGCGCACAAGCACAGAATTTATAGGCGGAGAGATCATTGCAAGATAATTCCAGGTAATTAAGAGTGTCAAAGGTTAGTACAAATGGTGTGAGTGGACTGTCAACAGGCTGAAAAGCAAGTGAAGGGATAACCTCTGAGACGTATACTTGATGTTCAGCTGGTGACACATCATTCATACTCCTTGACACTTTTGATAACTTGTTAATTTTAATTTTCTTAATCATCTCAGTAAAGCCCAAGTTGCTTTATTCAAAGGCCACTTCTAATTTTCCTATCCTTCCCTGAGAAATGAAAATTCCCAACATGTAAATCTGAGTGGGTACCTGCAGGCTGCACCACATTGAATCCTTGTCCCAGTCATTTCCAAATGCTTCCTCACAACAATATCCCTGAATGTTCCAGTGTCACCATCCACTTTGAACCTTCATCGATGGGGCCAGCATTACCTAACCACCATTTCATCACACTTGCTCATGCACCAACACTTACACTACTTTAGACTTTCAAGATTTCATTTGGGCCTCAGGAACACATTTGGTTTTGTGCACAGCAATATGCATACATCTCTTGCATACATAATTGTCTATCTTATGGCTGTAGACTTGCTTTCTTAGTATTCACTCATTTTGTGCTTAATTGGAGGCTGCCAGCCTCTTTCCACTTCATATTGTTTTCTCAGCATCTATTCACTGACTTCAGCACTGGCTTACAGCCTTTCAGCCTCGATGTGGGTCATGTTGCTTTCTTAGCACTCATTATCTTTAATGTTCTCTGTGGCTTGTATTGCTTTTTTAGTGTGGAGGGAGGGGCAGGCAGCTTGTCACAGTGGGGAACACGGAACAGTCAAGGGGAGACCTGTCATTGTGCAGCACCCTGCTTACTCAATGTCAGATCTGCAGCATGTTCCAGCAGCTTACGTGACAAACTCACTGCATGTGCTTCAAGTAAATAGCCATATATGAAAGTCAAATGGGAGTAATCCTGAGTGAGGTGAAGGTCAGGCACAGATACTGCCACAATCAGTCAAGTGGCTTATACTGTTCTAGTCCACGGCTTTGATCACATTCTGTCAGATACTTTAGGGATCAGAGTTTAGGGATTTGTGTCCTCACAGTCCATGTACTGGGCCTTGGCAAGAAGCTGAAGTGTAATCAGTCCAGGGATTACAGGCAGGTTGCTGTGGAGACATGAGTCCAGTGGGGTGGACCACTTTTCTGACAATGAGACAAAGGGAGGAATTGAGTCTTATTGAAATTGATGGAAGAGCAGTTAGTGGTGGTGTACAAGCAGGAGAGGCAGTGAGGTGTCACCAGCGAGGGAGTAAGAAACGCAGAGGGTAGGGAGGGTTGCAGTATGGGATGAATGCGTTGGTGTTCAAGCAGGGTCGATTATTGATATTTTTCATGTACTGCTGGGTGTCCCTTTGCACCTGGGATGCATCACCAGACAGGGTGCAATTTGGGTTCATACTGGCTTGGCTGGTTGTGTGGCCTCCTTTGGTACACCACATATAAAAGGACTGCCTCCACTCCACCACACCATCCAGCAACACCTCCATGTCCCTGTCTGTGAAGCGGGAGACAGATTCCTTTCCACTGGGCCATGTCTGAGGTGATAACAGTCAAACTCCACAGAATGAGGGCCAGTTCTTGCTTTGGAGTGTCTGAAGTGGGGTAAAACTTTCATTAGGGCACCAGTGGCATAAACACTGGAAGGTCATTGCAATGGTGAGCACATCCACCTCTCCGGTTGTGTGATTCCTTGAGAAAGGCACGCAACAGACCAGTTGCGTAACCAATAAGGAGAAGTGTGGAAGACTGGGTGAGAAAAGTTACCCTTCAGCTATGGCAAATTGGGAACCAGAAGCCTCACTTGACAAAAGCTTTCAACTGAAATAGGGAAAATTCACACTCATGTTCCCTTTCCCTGTTTTACAGAAGGATTGCACTGTACTAAATCAGAGAATACAGAGAGGATAGACATCACAGATAGATCCTGATCATCACCCAAGGAACAACTGCACAACTGTGGGAAGACATCCAGTCCTTTTGCAGCACTGCTCAACACAGAGAAGGTTGGGCATTGAAACCATCATTTGGAAATTGGTTGGGTCGGGGAGCACTGACACATCAACAGATCTGAAACTGGTCAGTGGTGTGGCGCCTTCCATCAGAACCAACCTTTCTGAAGTTCATCTGTGGGTGATCGGCAGGGTGAGGCTGGAAAGAAGTGTGAGTGGCTCCAAGTGTGGTGACAGCTTCAATCGTTCATTGAGCTTGATGACTCATTCCTACAGGTGAGAACTGGTCAGGCGCGAGATGTGTGAGGAGGGTTCCACAGGCTCGTAAAATTTCTTAACAAGGTGTATCTTTTGTGCAATATGGAGGCGGAACCATTCAAGTGTGACATATGTGGCCAGGTTTTCACAGAGTCATCAGCACTCAAGGACCACAAACATATCCACTCTGGGGAAAAGCCTTTTACATGTGAAGTATGTGACAAAACATGCTCTCGTAGATCGACCCTGCTTGAACACCAACGCATTCATACAGGGGAGAAGCCATTCACCTGTGAGGTTTGTGACAAATCATTCTCACATTCATCGACCCTCCGTGCGCACCAACGCATTCACACGGGGGAGAAGCCATTCATGTGCAAACTGTGCAACAAATCGTTCTCACGTATATCAACCCTCCTCGAACATGAACGCATTCACACTGGGGAAAAGCCATTCAGATGTGATGTGTGCAATAAATTGTTCTCCCACTCATCATCCCTCCGTGCTCATCAACGCACTCACAGCAGGGAGAAACCATTCACATGTGAAGTGTGTGACAAATCATTCTCTGATTTATCCACCTTCCGCAGACATCAACGCATTCACACAGGGGAGAAACCATTCACGTGTGATGTGTGTGATACATCATTTTCACAGTCGTCAAGCCTCCGTGCACACCAACGTGTTCACACAGGGGAGAAACCATTCACGTGTGAGGTATGTGACAAATCATTTCCGCAGTTAACATGCCTACGTGTACACCGTGCTGTGCACACAGGAGAGAAACCATTCAAATGTGAAGTGTGTGACAAAGCCTTCACATGTTCATCAAGCCTCCTGGTCCATCAGACAACCCACACAGGGGAGAAACCCTTCAAGTGTGAAATCTGCAAAAAAGGTTTTGCAATATCAACGAGGCTTCTGAAACATCGGAGGATTCATACAGGGGAGAGACCCTTCAAGTGTGAGGTCTGTGACAAAACCTTTGGACAGTTATCAACCCTCATGCAACACCGACTTATTCACACTGGTGAGAACACATTCACAGGCGAGAAACCCTTCAAGTGCGAAGTTTGTGATAAAGCTTTTCGGATATCTTCAAGGCTGCTGAGACATCAGAGGATTCACACAGGGGACAAACCATTCAAGTGTGAGGTCTGTGAGGTGGCTTTCAGTCAATCCTCCAATCTCTTGACACATCAGACAATACACACAGGGGAGAAGCCATTCACGTGCAAGATGTGTGACAAATCATTCTCACGATCATCAAACCTGCGTGTACACCAACGCATTCACACAGGAGAGAAACCATTCACATGTGAGGTGTGCAACAAATCATTTTCGCGGTCATGGTACCTCCTGCTCCACCAGAGGATCCACACGGGGGAGAAACCCTTCAAGTGTGAGGTTTGTGAGAAAACCTTCAGACAGTCATCGACTCTCATGCAACACCGACTAATTCACATTGAAAAGCCATTTACATGAATGTAACCCTTCAAATATGAGGGTTATAATGAAACTTTGTGATGCCTTTGACCCTCGCTTTAATTCTTGGCTGCAACTGATGTGCTTGTTATTGTTGCATCTTTGTCAAAGTTTTACTGAAGCAATCATCTAAAAATATCATACTGTGACCATTGATCTGATTGGCTTCCTTATCAATCCAGTGTGTAAACATCAACTGGATAATGTCTCCGCTCATCTTACAACATGTTTGTTTCAAATAAAAGGCAGTGGGGAATGTTTGTATAGGGACCCAAGACCTGAGCAATTACTTTCAGATAGACAAATTTTTAATTAGAAAAGGATTAAAGGGTTATGGGGAGCAGGCAGCAAGTGAATTTGAGAGCAAGATGAGATCAGTCATGATTGTATTAAATGGCAGAGCAGGCTCGATGGAATGAATTGCCTACTCCTAATTTTTATGTTCTTGTGTGGCCCTGGTAACAACTTGCATCCTTGTTCATGAAATAATACATCCGATGTTAAACTTGAACCTACAACCTTGTTCTCTGAGTCAGAAGGTTATGGGTTTAAGTTTCCCTGCATGACTATTGTGCAAAAAGTCCTAGCTGACATTCCAGTGCAGTATTTGGTTGGGGG
>NW_025966326.1:32907-50000 GCF_021869965.1 Rhincodon typus
GGAGGGGTGGTGGTGGAAGAGATTACACAGATAGGGATGGGCTGACCTGCACATAAAGCAGAGAAAATACTGTAAAGATTGTATCTTTTTATTTTTATGTTTTTTAAAATTAGGGCCTGAAGTGAGTAGGAATTGTTTTGAAATCAGTGTTTTAAAGGCTTGCTGCATGTTTTAAAAAGCAAGTAACCTGACACTTATGGTATGCATCGTGTTTGTACAGCTGTTTGAACAAGTGGTAGCTGAAGTGTTTGCAGACGAAGGTTGCAGGGGTTGTGTACAGATGCAGCTGGGTTGCATTGGTCCATGGACTAGTGACCAGTTTTCAATTACAAAGGTGTGTGATTGGTTTTTGGGTAACTAAACAGCTCTGGTCTGGGAACAAGATAGAGAGAAGTGATTTAATGTCTACTGACACAGAAGCTAGGTCTGTTTTCTGCATTAAAAAATATTTTAAACCTGAAAAAAAAGTTTATCATTCCTTCAGCAGTTGTCATGACTCGTAAGCTGTGACTTTTAACTCATAAGTCAGAGACCTGTTATAAGTGAAGCAACCACATTTTTATCTCTTGCAAACCAGTGGAAGTATTTGAAGAAAGACAACTGAAAAGCAACGTTATGGCCAGCATACAAATCGTAAAGATTTGTTCAAAAACCTGTGAATAGAAACCACTGAACTGCCTCCTAGTTTTCCTTTGCCATGACCTATTTTTCCTGTCTGTTTGTGTCTGTACGGAAGGCAAAGTTATTGTGGTGATTTGGGTTTTATTTTATCATGTTATTTTCCAATGGTTTATAATTGTTTACCTGTAGCTAAAGTCTAATTACTTGCAATAAATAGTCATTCTTGTTCAGTACAGAAGCTTGGTCCATGCTTTCTACCAAACTAGATCTGCAAATCAGGTAAACTGGGAAACAATGTGTACTTATATTCAAATGTTTAACTTCTGTGACAACTCCAAGAACAATGGAGCTGGATTTACACTGGGCTACCACAGTGAATTATGATAGTACTATTTTTATTATTCACCACATGGAATGTTGGTTGGATTCGTGCTCAGTTGAGATAACATACCATATACACTCATGTAAGAGTTGAATTTTTTAGACTGAAGGTTAAATTTATGAGGTCGACTATTACATGGATGCTGCTTTTGAGGGACTGGAATTCATGCTACAGTCCAAAATACTGTTTCATTAGCAGAAGCCCAATTGATCTCTGAACAAATAAAGGAAAAAAAACCACAGAATTACGGTAATGCATCTTAAACTTTTGCACCAAATTCTTCCAATTTCCTCCATTTTCTCTCGTCTACTAGTTATTCAAATTATGTTTTTATTTCTGATTTTAAAAAAATTCAGACATTTGACTCTCATAAGTCTCACCGATCATTTATACACAGGACAATGCCTTGACTCACAAATGTTGATCTGTTATCCGTGAAGAACTAGGTTCGGCTTTTACAGAGATGTGAAAAATTCAAGATTTTTTGGCCAAAAATAGCGGGTTGACTTTTCCATGAGATTGACTTTTACTCGAGTATATACAAAAAGGGAAAGGTAACTGGAGACTTTGCCTAGTTTCAAGCTAAGTGGAAGAAATCTACAGTGGTCCTCAGGGCCTTGTGGCAGAAAGCAGTCAGCGGGGTTAGCCTGGAAGTTAAGATGGCAACCTGAATGTGGAGCTGAAACATCTATAGTACTGAAGTATTAAACAAAATATGGAGTGTCACGTAGTGAAATGCTAATGAAAACATCCTTATAAAAGTACCTCGTAGAATAGCTGGAGCACTGATGAGCATTTTCACTGGAACCTAGGAGGTTGAGAGGTGACTTCTTAGAGGTTTATAAAATAATAAGGGGTATAAATAAGGTGAATGGCAGTTTTCTTTTCCTTAGGGTGGGGGATTTCAAGACTAGGGAGCGTATTTTTGAGGAGAGAGGAGAAAGATTTTAAAAAGACATGAAGGGCAATGTTTGGTGGATGTGGGTACAATTACAACATTTATATATATCCAAAGACATTTGGATAAGTACATGAATAAGAAATGTTTGGAGAGTTATGGGTCAAGCACAGGGTGGGGTTGGGCCTAGTTTAGTTTGGGATTATGGATCAACATGGACTGATTGGACCAAAGGGCCTGTTTCCGTGCTGTATGACTCAATGACATCATATTTTCAAACAGCACAGGTGTTATAGCAGCATGGTGGCTCAGTGGTTAGCACTGCTGCTTCACAGCACCAGGGACCTGGGATTCCACCTTCAAGTGACTATCTGTGCATAATTTGCACAGCACATTCTCCCTGTCTGTGTGGGTTTCTTCCACGTGCTCTGGTTTCCTCCCACAGCCCAAAGATGTGCAGGTTAGGTGGACTGACCATGCTAAATTGTCCATAGTGTCCAGGGAGGTGTAGGTTAGGTTGATTAGCCATAGGAATTGCAGGGTTACAGGGACAGGGAGGGTTGGGTCTGGGTGGGATGCTCTTCAGAGGGTTGGTACGGAGTCGGGCTGAATGGCCTACTTCCGCGCTGTAGGGATTCCATGATCCCTAATTTCCTGGCCAATATGGATCACATTCACTGTCACAATGACAGCTGATTTAGTTATTATCACATTGGAGTTTGGAACTTGCTGTGCACAAACTAGCCGTATTTTCTGTCTGACGACAGACTACAATTCATTGACTGTAAAGTGCTTTCAGAGTTTATGGCAGTTGATATGTTAATGCCAATCTTGATTCCTCAGGGGAATATTGTGCTTCCTGTGAATGGGAAAGGATAAACATGTTAGTGGAGAAAATATACCAGTTCACAGTGACATTGGCCAGTATATTGTGTATAGGACTCTTACTGTAGGATCACGAGTATTTCAGTGAATAGGAACACAGCATGCTGACACATCAAGAAGTTTTGATTAAGCTGAAAAGTTGAATTTATTGTGAGTTATAAATCTATATAGATGATGGATAAAACACCAGATAAACAACACAATTCTCAGCTGACATCAAACACGGAATCAACCAAAATAACAAAACATTTGAAAAGGACTCAAGTTTGCTTCCAGAACATGGAATGGATCTTGGAAGAGTGTAAGGTGAACATGCCACTCTGTTATTACATTGAGGTATGATGGACTGAGGGAACTCAGGTCTGTGCAGACTCACCCCAACTCCCTCACATATTCAGGGCAATCGTCCTCCCAGATGGGAGAGTACGGATATTCCCCATGGTATTAATCAAACATCTGTCATCTAAAGAGAATCATCTAATTCACATCACCAACTAAAGCAGGGACAATTCTACATCCTGAGAGTTGGTTCACTTCACTAACACACACTGACATCAGGGGAAATTCTCAGACTACTACGATTGATAGGTTTATTGTCTGGAAAGGGGATTAAGGGTTACAAAGTTGAGATATGTAAATACAGTTAAGATACAGATTTGTCAATGATCTAACTGAATGATACAACAGGCTGAAGGGATTACTCCAGTTCCTACATTCTTTAATTTCCTCTTGCTTACTCTCTCCACTTTCATCTCCAGGAACTAGTGGTCAGTGTCATCCTCTTCAACATTTACTTCGGTTTTATCTTCACAAAAGAGGGCACAAGTAAACTCCCAGAAATATTTGGATTAGGGAACCAAGGATCTAGTGAAAGAGCAAAATTGAAGGAAATCAGTATTAGTAAGAACATAGTGCCAGGGAAATTAATGGGGTTGAAAGCTGACAAATCACCAAGGCCTGATAATCTACATCCCAGAGTACTGAAGGAAGTGGCTCTGGAAATATTGGATGCATTGGTTTTCATCTTCCAAAATTCTATAAACTCTGAAGCAGTTACTACAGAAAATGAAACCCCACTATTTAAGGAGGGAGAAAAAACACAGGGAATTATAAACCAGTTAGCCTCATATCAGTAGTGGTAAAAATACTGCTGTCTATTATAAAAGGCGTGATAACAGGACATTTGGAAATGTAATGGGATTGAACAAAGCCATAAAAAGGCAAATGATGCTTATCAAAGCTATTGGAGGTTTTTTGAATACGGCATATTTGAATCTTTAGAAGGCTAGTGATAAGGTCCTTCGTAAAAGGTTGGTGGGCAAAATTAAAGCACATGGAATAAGGGTTAATATATTGGCATGCATTAAGAATTGATTTGACAGACAGAAAACAGAATGGGAATAAATGGGTATTTTTCCCAAGTGGCAGGCGGTGATTAGTGGGGCACTGCAAGGATCAGTGCTTAGGGTCCCAGCTATTCACAAAATAGATAAATGAACTAGATAAGGAAACCAAATACAACATTTCCAAGTTTGCTCAGGATACAATTTGGTGGGATTATGGATTGTGAAGAGCGTGCAAGGAAGGCTCAGGGTGATTTAAACAAGTTGAGTAAGTGGGCAAACACGTGGCAGATAAAGTACAACGTGGCTAAGTTTGAAAGTATACACTTTGCTGTGAAAAAAAGTATTATTTAAATGGTGATATATTGGGAAATGTGAATGTAAAGGGGGATCTGGGTGTCTAATTAAAGTAGACAGGTGGGTGCATCAGCAGTTTAGGGAGGCAAATGATATATTGTCCTTCATGACATGACGCCTTGAGTTCAGAAGGAGTGTCTTACTGCAATTATACAGGGCCTTGGTGAGACTGAACTGGAGTAATGTGTACTGTTTTGGTCTCCCTACCTCAGAAAGGATATATTTGTCATTGAGGGAATGTAGTGAGTTTCACCAGGTTGATAGTGGGATTGGTAGCACTGCTTATGAAGAGAGTCTGGTTTGACTGGCTTGTCTTCTCAAGAGTTTAAAAGGATGAGAGAAGGTTGAAAAATATAAAATTCTGACAGGGCTAGATAAGGTGGATGTTTTCCCTAGTTGCGGAGTCTAGAACTGGGAGTCACAGTCTCAGTCCCACAGACCTCAATCAGTGAAGACAGGTAACTGCACCTCCTCCACAATAACACTCAACACTGGATCACCCAAAGATGCATCCTCAGCCCCCTACTGTACTTCCTGTACACCCGTGGCTGTGTTGCCAAATTCAGGATTTTCCAATCCAGTGGGATGAAGCCTGTATCTAGGGAACTCTGAAAGATTTTAGTTAGGGCATCTACAATGTATTACCTGACCACTTGGTCTAGTCTTCCTAAGACCAGCTATATTTTTCTTGATCATAGCTTCTAGCACAATAATAACTTTTGTGCATGTAAGATTCAGTTGTTCTGAGGCTTGTCACAGTGCCCACTCTACAATCACCACTTCAGCACATTATGCATGATGTGGGCATGGATTCATTAAAATTGCTTTTTATATCTTGAAGTTAAGTACATTTGTAAAGTTTCCTTTGATTATGCCAGTTCTACTTTTATGATTTGTTTTTGTCCTGACCTTTTGAGCTGATCCAACACAATACATACCTTCCATGTATTCACCTAAAGGTGTTTCTGTTCAGATCTAATTTCATTGTCTGGGTCAGTCTTTCTTCTGTGATAAAAGTTCTGGGTTTGTTTCTGATTTTGCATGTTTTCATGCGATAGTCTCATCATTAACTAAGGTATCCCATTAGTCATATCTAATTTGGTTGCCTGTCTCTTTCTGGAACTGTCATGTTCATTCAACTGTTAATATCTGATTAGTCAATCCCAATCTCAGTTCTGCTTTCCCTTGGAGGAGTCTTGCTTCAATAAAAGTGAAGGGTCATAGTCCTGATTGTCCCTCACTTTGTGTATCACTGTTCTGTGGGTGTAAAATGATATGAGAGAAATTGGCCAAGAATAACTCCTTCTTCAATGCTACAGCAACTTTGTGCCTTGTTTTGATATGAAGAACTAAATCTGTTCTGGATCTCTTTGTTTTAAGTCAATGATTTTTGAACATCCTCAGTTAATAGTTTCAATTGTACATAATCATTTAAGGTAAAGACAGAATTGCCTGGTTTGTGGGCAAGGCCCATAAATTTCAGCAATATTTTGTGAGAGAGTATATCTAAAATGTAAATGACCTCAAATGATTGTAGGATGATTGCTTTGAGTCTTTTTCTTCTGTTTTTCTTTCTTTTCTGTATTCATCTGTCAACCTTCTGCTTACACCTGTGATTCTCAAATCCAGGAAATGGATTTTCATTCTGAAAGGCCAACCTATTATATGTCCTGCTTCCCATCTTCCTAACCTTCGGCTCAGGTAAAACTCTGTGCTGTCTATTCTCTCACAAGTATCACCCCTGTACTCACCGACTGATACTGGTTCTCAGTGCCCCCTACCTCCAATTTAAAATTCTCATGCTCATATACAAATTGCTCCATGGCCTCAAACCCTTCCTAACTCTGTCACATCCAGCCCTATTTCCCTATCTAACGGTGGTCAAAATACAGAATGCTCTTTTTGAGGTTTGCTCAAAGGCTACGTTTCAATTTTCAGAGGTGCCTTAAAGCTGAAGTTTGAAGTGAGAAATCAAACTAGTGTGGAAGCGGCAGTTTGCAAACTTCACCCTCTGCGTCCATTAAACAAACGAGAGACTCAAAGCTGGGCAAGTGGCTAAGAATCCAAAAAACAATTCAACAGTTTTCCTGCATCACCACCAATCTCCTCATCCTTGTCCAGATGTCGATATTAAATCAAACTCTAGGCCTGGAATGTTGGCTGCTTCTGGATGGACTGGACTCCCAGCTTATCCAACACATCAAAAACACCCTTTCACTGACAGTCAGAAAGAGCCTGTCCTCAGACAGATGCGCCTGTAGCAGAGACATTGAAAGAAAATCATAAGGGGGAATGGAACAAAACTGGACATATTCCAGAATACTTTTTCCTCTGTTTGAGCCAGACCTGTCTGCATAAAGCTTTACTCACAATATAATTTACCAAATAATGGACTAACATAAAAGAGTTGCAAATTAATATAATTAAATAAATTAAGCTTTAAATGTGTAAAGTGAGTATTTTGAATGTTGGCTAAACCTTCTCACTGTCTGTCCTGCCACGCTATGTCCCCACTACTTCCACAACTTTCTCAATGTCTCTTTTTATTCCACTCCTCTGTCTATCTCATTCTGTACCTCTCATCTGCACATTCCCTCTGATCTTCCTTTCTCCCTCTCTTTCTATCTTCACTTTCCCTTCACTGGTTCTACTACCGTTCTCAAAACACAGTGGCTTCTGCACCAGCAGGAACATCTGTACCTACTGATGTCTTCCTTTGGTGATGTTTAGTAATCAGGTCAAAGGTACATTGATCTTGCTGGGAGATGGTGGAGAGGTTTGAGACAAACCCTGCTGAGACAGACAGTGGTTTGGAATGACAGCTCCCATGTGTAAGCACTGGAGGGTAAACAACACAGACAGCTCTCAGTATAACAGAAGCAGGTGACCCAGCTCCAAGTCGATGTGGAGATGTGGTGTCTGATCAGACAGGAGGAGGAGGAGGAGGTGAAACAATCCTGACGCAAGTCACACTGGAAGGGTTTGTCTGCTATGTGGGTTCACTGATGTTCCAACAAGTCTGTCAACTGTACCACAGAACTCACGGACAGGGTTTCTTCCCTATGTGAATGTGTTCATGGATCAGGACACATGTGCCAATGTGAAAGCCTTGTCACGCACATGAATGATTTGCCACCAATATAGATGTGATGTTACTTCAGGAGGTGAAAGAAGGAGCTAAAAGATTTGTCAGAAATATTACATCTGAAGAGTTTTCTCTGTGCAAATCCCCTCATTGGGCAGGAGGTTCCACAACTATGAAAATGAATAATCCCACAGTTTACACTTGAGCAGCCTGTCCGCCGTGTGAATATGTTAGCATGTGTGGAAAATCAATGACTGTAAGATGGAGTCGTCATTCACCTCACTCTTGAAGGGTTCCTCCCCTTTGTGAATCCGCTAATGTATCAGGAGTTCAGCGGATCTGATGAAAGACAAAGCTCACACTTGATCGTTTTCTCCACTCAGTGAGTGCTCACTGGTGGTCCCTCAGCAGTGTCAAAGATGTCACAAAGCTTTATCTTAAACCTCACACATGAATGGTCTCTCCACTGTGTGAATGTTGTTGTACACAGAGATGAATGATTTGTTCCACAACATGTTCTTAAGCGGTTTCTGCCACGTGAACGTGTTGGTGTTTGCGTACATGCGATGACTGTGAAAACGATTTGCCACACACCTCACACTTGAATGGTTTCTCCCCTGTGTGAATGCGCTGGTGTCGGTGGAGGTTCGATAATCGTGAGAATGATTTAACACACACCTCACACCTGAAGGGTTTCTCCCCTGTGTGAATTGTCTGATGGACCATGAGGCTCGATGACTGTGTGAAGGCTTTGTTGCACACCTTGCATTTGAATGGTTTCTCCCTTGTGTGAATGCATTGGTGTCGATGGAGGTTCGAGGGCCACAAGAATGATTTGTCACACACTTTACACCTGAATGGTTTCTCCCCTGTGTGGATCCTCTGATGTATTAGGAGCTTTGTTGATGTTACAAAAGCTTTATTGCAAACCTCACACCTGAATAATTTCTCCCCTGTGTGAATGTGTTGATGCCTGCGGAGGGTCGCCGAAACCGAGAATAATCTGTCACACACCTCACACTTCAATGGCTTCTGCCCTGTGTGAATGCGTTCATGTACACGGAGAGTTGATGAAACCGAGAATGATTTGTCACACACCTCACACGTGAATGGCTTCTCCCCCGTGTGAATGCGTTGATGTTTACGGAGGGTTGATGAGTCAGAGAATGATTTGTCACATACTTCACATGTGAATGGTTTCTCCCCAGTGTGAATGCGTTGATGGATCTGGAGACTGGTTAACTGCAAGAATGATTTGTCACACAGTTCGCATGGGAAAGGTTTCTTGCCCGTGTGAATAAGTTGATGTTTGCGCAGGGTTCCTGAGCGCGAGAATGATTTATCACAGACTTCACATGTGAATGGTTTCTCCCCCGTGTGAATGCGATGGTGGATCTGCAGGTTTGTTAACCGTGAAAATGATTTATTGCACACCTCACATATGAACGGTTTCTCCCCTGTGTGAATCTGCTGGTGTCTGCGGAGGGTTGATAAGCCCGAGAAAGACTGGTCACACAGCTCGCAAGAGAATGGTTTCTCCCCTGTGTGAAAACGTTGGTGTACACGAAAGTCAGATGAGTTTAAGAATGACTTGCTGCACACATTGCATGTGAACAGCTTCTCTCCTGTATGAATCGTCTGATGCATTAGCAGCCTTGTAGATGTTGCGAAAGCTTTATTGCAAACTGTACACTTAAAGTGTTTCTCCCCTGTATGGACTGTACAATGGACCTTGAGACTTGATGACCGTGTGAATACTTTATCACACACCTCACACGTGAACAGTTTCTCCCCATTGTGAATGTGTCGGTGTTTCCGGAGCATTGACACCTGTGCAAAGTCTTGGTGACACACCTCACACTTGAAATGTTCCTTTTCCATGTGGCTGTAGAACAGAAGCACCTTGTGTTTCAGGAGAACTTTATGAGCCCATAGAGCACTCTGCATACACGTCACATTTGAAAAGCCTCTCCCCTGTAGGAATGAGTCAGTGGTCCATGAGGCTTGATGAATGAACGAAGCTGTCACCACAGTTGGAGCCACTCACACTTCTTCCCAGCCTCGCCCTGACTGATCACCCACAACCGAACCTTCAGAAAGGTTGGTTCTGATGGAAGGCTCCACCCACTGGCCAGTTTCGGATCTGATGATATCTCAAAGCTCCCCTGATCTGACTGATTTCCAGATGATACTTTCACTTCCCAACCTTCTCTATGTTGAGCAATGTTGTGAAGGGACTGGATGTCTTTCCACAGTTGTGCAGTTGTTCCTTAGATGATGGTCAGGATCTATCTACAGTGTCCATCCTGTCTGTATTCTCTGGTGTAGTGCAGTACAATTCTTCTGACTTCTCAGTTTAGAGACTGTTCCACAGTCAGTGCCAGTCTGCTACTCCCCTGTGTGGGGGATCAGATACAAATCCTTTCTTTTACCTCACTTGACAGACACACACCATCTGTTTCCAGCATGGCCACTGCATAGTGACCAGCAGCAGACAATATGGCTACTTTGTTTTCTCTTTCCAGCCCCTCTCTTCCCAAATGCTGTGAGGACAATAGAAATTCCAAACAGGCAGTGTGTTAAAGGGCTATCTCATTACAATGTGCTCAATTTGTTCTACAGAAGTATGCTTTATATGTTAAACACAGTCAGAGGAAAAGTTATTTCAATGGAGATTCTGAAAATTTTCACTTGGTTTCACCACACGGGGCTAGAAGGTAAGAAAAATATTGCTTCAGAGTGGCTGATTGAAGGGCTCTGGTTTATCCTGAGAAATTAGATACACTGCATTCACTCAGACGGCACATCCCAAATTCAGTTATCAGCCACAACACTGGGCAAAATGATCAAATCCAAGCCAGGCTTTTGGGAAAGGCTGAGGCCTTCAGGTAAAATCTATAAAGAAAGCATAAAAATAACTTCAACAAATGTGTCTCTAGGTTTGGCAGCTAAATTGCTGTGGTGATCGATTAACAATCCAGAGATTGAGAGTTCAAATCCAGTGCAGAAAGTTACATACACAGAATTACAGTGAGAAACAGGCCATTCAATCACACTAACGATATCCAGTCATTAGCTATCAACAAAACTCAGCCGAGAAATCAGAAGGGAAATGCTCCCAGTAAAAACACTGAATATCCAACACATAGCTCCAGTCAAACAGTTCAGCACAAAGCACCGAGTAAACAGCTCTCTCAGCTGGATCTTCTCACACACCATAAGGGACATTTCCACCCCGATTGCCCACAGGATAGTCAGACTGCCTGAAGATTGGTGTGGATATTATGGGATACAATTTGTATAAAAGCTGCTCCTTCACTCACCATCTCCTCACTTGGTTTTCAGTCCCTATAGGAAGTGAACCAGCTCTGGAAGAGGAAGAGGTGGGAATGGGCAGAGTGGGTGGGCTCTCTGATTGACGTCTCTCACAGTCAATCCAAATATTTCTGCAGCAATGTGAGTTTCCTGAAGCTTGGGAAACTGACCGGTGAAATGGAGGTGACTTTGAGCAGCAGATCAGGTGGAGATTTAAACTTGTCAGTGTCCCATTGAATAAAACCTCACTTATTGCAGCTGGTGTTTCAGTTCCCTTGGTAAATGTTTGACAGATTTTTAGTGTGGGAACAGCATTCTTCATCCTCGGAGGCTTTCAAACTGACTCAGTGTGGGATGTGTATCCTCGGATGTTTTTGGCAGCAGATCAGAAGAGGAAGACCCACAGCATCCAAGGCAGTGACGGTGTGCAGTGGTGGGATCAGCACATGCACAGGAGAGAGTGACACATTTGGAGGCACACAAGGGCGAGGGGCACAGAAGGGAGTGAGAGAGGAGACTGATTGTCTGTAGGGTTCTATGATACTTGTGTGTGGTTTCAATGACTCAGAGAGTAAGACATGACTCATTGTGTGAGTAGCTACCCAATGAGTTGACACCTAACAGCCTGGCCCTGTCTAGCAGTCACTTCCTGTAGAGGTTCAGCTCTCTTCAGCTCCAATTTCTGAGTCTCAACATTCACCTCATCTGGTGCCCTTTGCCTCTCCCAGCATGTCCCTGTCCACTCACCTCTCGTAGAAATGTTGAAAATAGAAGCTGTAGTTGATAATTGAGCCTTTCAAGCTGCTGCACAATTCAATCTGATCATGGCTGATCATCCAACTCAATACCTTGTACCCACTTTCTCTCAAATCCTTTGATTCCTTTAGCCCTATTTTACTCCTTCTTGAAAACATCAATGTTTTGACCTCAACAACTTTCTGTTGCAGGGAATTCCACAGGCACACCACTCTGATGAGAACATTTTTCCTCATCTCAGTCTGAAATTGCCTACTCTGTATCCTTAGACTGTGACCCCTGGCTTTGGACTCTACAGTCATTAGAAACATTCTTCTTGTGTTTACCTTGTCTATTCCTTTTAGAATTTTATAGGTTTCCATGAGCTTCCCCCTCATTCCCCCTCTGCTGCTTTGGAAAAGCAACTGACGTAATCAAAGACCCCTCCCACCCCTGTTATTCTCTCTTTCACCTCTGTTGGGCTGAAGATATAAGTTGTAAAAACCAATGAACAAAGAAGAACAAAGGGACAGGGACAGGACCTTCGGCCCTCCAAGTCTGCCCTGCCACATTTTGCCCTTCCATGCTAAAACAGTCTTCACTTACAGGATCCGTATCTCTCTATTTGCTTCCTTTAATGTATTCATCCAGGTGCTTCTTGAATGCTGCTATTGTGTCTGCTTCCACCACCTCCTCTGGCAGCGCATTCCAGGCACTCACCACCCTTTGTGTGAAAAATCTGCCTCGTACATCTTTTTAAATATTCCCTCTCGCTCCTTGAACCTGTGTCCCCTAGTAATTGACCCCTCCACCCTGGGAAAATCCTCATATCTTCCAGTCTATCCATGCCATTCACATCTTAGAAACCTCTATCAGGTCACCTCTCAGCCTCCTGCATTCCAGTGAAAACAAAGCCAAGTCTATCCAACCTTTCTTTGTAGCTAAAATCTCACACTAGGCAACATCCTGGTAAACCTTATCTGTACCCTCTTCAAAGCAACCACATCCTTCTGGTAGTGTGGTGACCAGAAATGTGCTCAATGTTCCAAGTGTGGCTTAACTAAAGTTCTATAAAGCTGCAGTATAACTTGTCTATCCTTATACTCAATGCCCCTTCCAATGAAGGCAAGCGTGTCATAAGCCTTTTTTACTACCTTGTCTACCTGTGCTGTCACCTTCAGTGATCTATGGACCTGCATACCCAGATCCCTCTACATATCAATACTCCTAAGGGTTCTGCCATTCACTGTATAATTTCCACCTGTACTTGACCTTCCAAAATGCATGCCCTGATACTCTTCTGAAACAATGGGGCAACATTGGCTATTCTCCAGTCCTCTGGGACCTCATCTGTGGCCAAAGAGGATAAAAAGATGTCTATCAATGCTCCCGCAATTTGTTTTCTTGCCACCTTCAATATTCTGGGATAGATCCCATCAGGACCCAGGGACTTATTTACATTAATACTTTTTAACACAGACAACACCTCTTCCTTTTTATTATTGGCTTAGAAACTCAACACTCCCCTGAGATCATCCTCCACCAATTCCTTATGTTTGGTGAATAATGATACAAAGTATTTGTTTAGGACCTCACCTAACTCATTTGGCTCCATACATGGATTCCCTCCTTCGTCCTTGAGTCGGCCAACCCTTTCTCTGGCTACCCTCTTGCTCTTTATACATGTATAAAAAGCCTTGGGATTCTCCATAATCCTGTTTGCTAATGACTTTTCCTGACACCTTTTAGCCCTTCTAATTCCTTGTTTAAGTTCTTTCCTACTTTCCTTATATATTTCCAGGGCTTCATCAGTTCTCATCCTCCTAGACCTTATGTATGCCTCCTTTTCCTTTCTGACCAAGGTCATAACATTCCTGGTCATCCAAGGTCCACGTAACTTGCCATACCTATCCTCCATTCTCGCAGGAACGTGCCACTCCTGAATTCTTATCAACTGCCATTTCAAATACTCCCACGTGTCCGATTAGATTTACCCTCAAACAGCTGCCTCCAATCAGCATTCTCCAGTTCCTGCCTAATATTGTTGTAGTTCGCCTTGCTCCAATTTAACAGCTAAACCCGCGGACTGCTGTTATCTCTATCCATGAGTATCTTTAAACTCACAGGATTATGGTCACTACTCCTGAAAAGATCCCCCACTGAAACCTTACTCACCTGGCCGGGCTCATTTCCCAAAACCAGGTCCAGTATAACCACTTGAGAATACAAGGTGCAGGGCTGGATGAACACAGCAGGCCAAGCAGCATCATAGGAGCAGAGAGGCTGACGAAGGGTCTAGGCCCGAAACGTCAGCCTCTCTGCTCCTATGATGCTGCTTGGCCTGCTGTGTTCATCCAGCCCTGCACCTTGTTGTCTCGGATTCTCCAGCATCTGCAGTTCCTACTATCCCAGTATAACCACTTCCTTGGTTGGACTGTTTACATTTTGTGTTGAAAGTCCCTCCTGAATGATCCCTACAAATTCTAACCCATCCAAGCCCCTAGCATGTAGTGAGTCCCAGTCAATACAGGGGAAGTTAATATCACCTACCACAAACCTGCTGTTTTTACATCTTACCAAAATCTGTCTATATATTCTCTCCTCTATCTCTCCTCTATCTCCCGCTGGCTGTTGGGAGACCTGTAGTATGCCCTCAGCATTGTGATTACACCTTTCCTATTCCTGAGTTCTACCCATGTTGCCTTGCTGCACGAGTCCCTGATATATCATAGTACAGCTGTGAGATAGTCCTTTACCGGTAGTGTAACTCCCCCACCCCTTTTACTTCCCTTTTTATCACTCCTGAAACATTTAAATCCTGGGACATTCAGCTGTCCAGTCCTGTGTCCCTCTTTTAATCAAGTCTCTGTAATCGCAATAATGTCATAGTTCTAAGTACTAACCAAAGCTTTAAGTTCATCTACCTTGCCTATTATACTACTCTCAGTGAAACATATGCATTTCAAACCACCTCCCCCACTGTTTTCAGCAGCATTTCCCTGCCTGTTCTTGATCTTAGTCATGTTTGCCTTGGTTTCTACCTCTGCCTCAATTTCTGCATCTACCACCCGACTCGTCTGGTTCCCGTCCCCCTGCCACATTAGTTTAAACCCTCCCTAACCACTCTACCAAGTATCCCCCTCAAGGACATCAGTCCTGGTCCTGCCCAGGTGTAACCCATTCAGTTTGTACAGGTCCCACCTCCCCCCCAAGAACTGGTTCCAATGCCCCACAAATCTGAAACCCTCCCCCTCACACCACCTTTTCAGCCATGTGTTCATCCTGTATATTCTGTTGTTTCTACTCTGACTAGCTTGTGGCACTGGTAGTAATCCTGAGATAACTACTTCTGAGGTCCTACATTTCAATTTTCTTCCTAGTTCTCTATATTCTGCTTTTAGGACCTTATCCCTTTTTTTAACCTATGTCGTTCGTACCAATGTGTACCATGAGCACTGGCTGTTTGCCCACCCGCTCCAGAATATCCTGCAACCGCTCCAAGAGATCCAGGACCCTAGCATAGGATGGTAACACACCATCCTGGACTTTTCGTTTGTGGCCACAGAAATGCCTATCTATTCCCTTTACAATTGAATTCCCTATAACTATAGCATTTCTATGCTCATCTCTCCCTCCAGTTGCCATGAATTTGGCTGCCTCTGTTATCCCCTGAGAGGTCATTCCCCTCAACAGTATCCAAAATGGTATATCTGTTTTGCAGGGGAATGACGACAGGAGATTCCTGCACTGCCTGCTTCGCCCTCCTGCTCTGGCTGGTGGTCACCCTTTCCCTTCCTGCCTGTGGAGGCTGAGTCTGCGGTGTGACCACCTCTCTATACGTGCTATCAACGACACTCTCTGCCTTGAGAATGCTCCACAGTGTCCCCAGATTCCGCTCCAACTCCGAAACTCAGGCTTCCTGGAGCTGCAGCTGGAGACACTTCTTGCACACATGGAGTGTCTGGCTTCCCATATCGAGCAAAAGGAGCAGAATACAATTTGGAGCTCTCCTGCCATGTCATAAGTTAATTAATCTTTACGATGTTAAATATCTTTAATACTAAGTTGAAGCGTCTGATGCTGTCTGCTCCAATAACAATTTCTCAAAACTTTACCAGTTACTGACCAAGACTTCTACTTCCTTATTCTACACCCTGCTAATGAAGGTAGGCATCCTATGTGCCTTTTTCACCCCATGCCTTTGCTAATACCTCCAGAGATCTATGGACTTGTACACCTTGCACAGTGGCTCAGTGGTTAGCACTGCTGCCTCACAGCGCCAGGGACCTAGGTTTGATTCCATCCTTGGGTGACTGTCTGTGTGGAGTTTGCACATTCTCCCTGTGTCTGTGTGGGTTTCCTCTAGGTGCTCCGGTTTCCTCCCACAGTCCAAAGATGTGCAGACTAGGTGGATTGGCCATGCTAAATTGCCCATAATATCCAGGGGTGCTTAGGTTAGGTTAGGTGGGTTAGACATGGGAAATTAGGGGAATGGGTCTGGGTGGGATGCTGTTCGGAGGGGCAGCGTGGACTTGTTGGATCGAAGGGCCTGTTTTCATACTGTAGGGATTCTATGAACCTTTCTTCCCTCAGTACTCTTTGGGGATCTACCATTCATTGTTTATATCCTTCCCAAGTGAAATTTCCAACTACAATTTCTTTCTCCTTTGTGAATACAGATAAGAAATATTCATTTTGGATCCAGTTTACCAATTTGCTTTGGATGCCGTGGGCCCTCACCTTTTGAACCAGCCTTTTAATGTAGGACCTTGTCAGAGGCCTCACTGGAGTCCATGTTAACCACATCAGCTACACTAATCTCATCAATATATTTAATCACCATTTCAAAAAAAAATGCATTAAGTTGGTCAGACAGGATCTCCCTCCAGCAAACTTGTGCTGACTACCCCTGATCAATTCCTTTCTTTCCAAGTGTTGATTAATCCTGTCCCTCAAAATTGACCACTGATGTCAGACTAACTGGTCTCTACTTACCTGGCCTTTCTCTGTTGTTGTTCTTGAGCAAAGGAATCACATTAATTATCTTTCAGTCATCTCGTACTTCACCTGTAGCCAGTGAAGTGTTAAACGTTCCCCCCAGGGCCCCTTGCATCCCATAGCAGCCTGCAATACACCACATCAGGCCCTGGGGATTTATGCACCTTTATGCCTGCTGAAACATCTAATCCCTCATCATTAATCCTAACATGCTCTAGAACCTTTCTATCCTAAGTGAAATTTCCAACTACAATTTCTCTCTCCTTTGTGAATAAAGATAAGAAACATTCATATAAAACCACACCTATATTCGTCAGGCTCCATGCACTGTCCCCTTTGGTCTCTAATAAGCCCCACTCTCTCCAGATAATCCTTTTTCTCTTGATATAATTATAAAATGCTTTGGAGTTTTTCTTTATCTTATCTGCTAAAGATATTTCATTGCCCCTCTTTATCCTCCTAATTTATTTTTTA
>NW_025966327.1:0-2416 GCF_021869965.1 Rhincodon typus
ATATTTTTGTGTTAAAACTAAATGTAAAGAGTTTTACATCATCATTGATGAAGTTTTAGAATAAAATCAAAATTTCTCTTCAAAGAAACCAGGTTGATAGATCTTTTCATGTTTAATCTAATATAGAAAAAGCATATGGTTGTCCATACGGGGAAATGAGTGAAACAATTAAATTCATGATGTCACTTATGGAGCAGGGTAGAAAAACAGTACAGCCCTGCCATCTCAGTGTAACGCCATCAACTTGCTGCAAAGCTTGAGCTACCCATTGCCTTTTCAGGTTTATAGGTTACATCAAAGACCAGTGATTCATATTTTCACCCTACACTTAGCCTACAGTAAATTTCCCAGGTAATCAGAATTAGCAAATAAAATATCTCTCAGCACTGTTTCCAAGAACAGATGCGTTCACTCCAATGTCCTAACTAATATCCATCCCTCAACTAACATCTAATAATAAAATTACATGGACATTATGCCATTGTTTGAGAACTTTGCTGTACTCAAAATGGCTGCTGCCTGAAGCCCAACACAAAGGCGACTGCATTTCAAGCCACACTTTGGTTCTGAGGCATTTTTGGACTTCTGGTAAAAGAAGCTTTAATCTTTGTGTAATCACTAGCATTGCCACTGGACTTCTAACTGAAGTTTGCATTATTTAAAAAAGGTAAAGGTACTATTCCTGTTATGCCTTGTAACATAAGAAAATGAATGTGGATATCATGGTATTGAAGAATCCAACAGACGTTACAGTTAACAATTACATACCAAATATTATGTGCCTCAGGCACAGACGTCTGGGCTAGCATTAAACTAGTAGGTTACACAGAGCAGCATGCCTCCCAGTAGTATATCATGCCTCAAATGATCCGAGGCAAGACGGAGTTAGAAACACTTAAAACCTCAGGTCACTGTGACATCATCACAATGATGATGTAATGAGTGTTTCTCTTAAAAAGGTACAGCAACATACTTACTGAGATACAAACAACAACAACTATGGAACAGTTCCACTTCTGAAACAATCCCATATCAAAGCAAGACATGGCAGTTCAGCTGACTAAGAGGAAAGTGCATTTAGGCAACTTATCCCATTATCAAAAACCTGCTTAAAAAAAGTTAAATGAAAATAAATACAGTATACCCCTTCAATAATACGAAAAAGACTGTTTTGTTCCACATCTTTATTTCCAACACACAATGAACCACTCTGGAGCGATGAAAATAAACCACAAAATGATCATTTATTTGTGATACTCATCCACCCTCCCCTCCCCAAAAGGTTACATATGTAATGTCTTTAAGAAACACTGTACTCTCCCATCGAGGAGATTGCTAGACAGCTAGCACACTGAGTTTTACAAATGGTTGTATCTTATTCAAACAATAAAATGGAAAATCTGGACTCTGCTTTCATTACATTTCATTTAGAACAGAGTTCCAGAAACGTTGGGGGGGTCGGGGGCAGGGGGAATAGGTACACATCACCACAAATACAGTTGGCATAATACCCCCAATCCCACAGTGTTCCCTTCCCCAACCACACTCATTCCCTGTTTAATCAGTGCTCCTAGTTTCATCAATGTGGGACCGAGCCAACATAGATTAGAAATCGCAGTCCACATTATTTCAAATTCTCTCTTTAAAAGCTTCGAATGATCAGAGTTTTGATAGAAAGGAATGGAGGTCCAAGGCAGAAGTTTGATAAACTTATAATGGTTTTGTTCTTCACTGACATGATTACATCAAGTCCACAATCCAAGCAGTTCTGGAGATGCACTCATCTTAGGTCAGGGTCTCTCCTTTGGTAACCTGCAGAATCAATCCGAGAGAGAGAGTGTACCATTAGTAGCAATTTCACATTGCAAACATATTCCTACAAAGTTCAGAGTCAAGTGTCAATCACTTTTCCAGGCTACTGAAGTGACCCTGATGTTAAACACTTACTGGCAGTGATCTTCAAAATTAAATGTCTTCACCTCAGAGCTTGGGGTTTTGGCCAAGAGAATCAAAACCTCTCTGTGGGAGATTGGGGTCTGTTGTGAAAAGGGTTTTGATTGGTTTCTGGTGGGACTGCATAAAGCTGGCCCTGGCAGAAACCACAGGGCAACCACTGGGCAACAGAGAATTTCAGAGAGGTGTGTGTGTCTAGGTCTGTGTCTGTGTCCTTGTGGGGAGGAGAACTTTTGACAGCAGAATCATTGCACATTTTTAAAAAATTAATTCATTTGAGTGTCGCTGGCCAGGCCACTATTTATCGCCTATCCCTAATAATCCAAAGGGCAGTTAAAATTCAACTCCATCACTCTGAGTCTGGAGTCACATGTACATCAGGACCAGATAAGGGTGTCCTTCCCTAAAAGGGACATTAACGAACTAGATGAGATAGTAAGAACTGCCGATGCTGAAGAAACCC
>NW_025966327.1:2816-8242 GCF_021869965.1 Rhincodon typus
GCTGATGCTGCCTGGCCTGCTGTGTTCCTCCAGCTCCACACTGTGTTATATCTTATTAATGAACTGGATGTTCTTTTTTCCACAACAGTTTCCAGTGGACCATCTAATTATGGTCATCACTGGGGTCTTCTTTCATTCTAGGTTTTTACTGAATTCAAATTCCACCGTCTGCTATAGTATCACTCAGCCACTGCCTCCTGTTCTTTTCTGGGGCTACAGATGCTGCATCTGAAGAAATGATGGATGCTGACACTGGGTGTCTATGTGAAATGGTTCATTTCTTATCCATGGTTCCAGACTTCAAATATAAACGTATTGCAAGGTTCAGAAACGGGGTAGAAACACAGGCACCACATACAGTTTCTGTGACCTGGAGGAAACAGTATTCCACATTTATTAAGAATGCTTTTGTTCACAGTCCCCCACCTTGTCTTTTTTTTTTAATTTCAAAAAAGGGTCTGCTTTCAAACGTTTGGCTGCCCTTCAGCTCCACATTCCTGATCTACAGGCAGTATGTGCAGAGAAGGACAGGCAGGTCAAAGGATCTCCTCATGAACCTGCTCCTAGGCATGGACAAAGTGGCCAGTAACAGGTCATGAGGGGAGTTGGGGGGCTCCAATGTTTGCCCTTCTTCCATACTTACATCTGGACTTGAGTATCCACACAGAGGGAGCATGTAGAGTCCACTGACACAGTACAGGCATCCTATGAACACTGGGCACTGGAGGGGCTGAGGTGCATCATCGTTCCTCGTGGATCATGTTTTGGTTGGAGTTTGACAAGTCCTCCTTACCAGTTAGTAAGCTTTCACTGCCTTTTCATAAGTTTCAGCAAACGTTTTGATCCTTTGTCACCTTGCCTCACTCGGGGTAATTTGAACCATTACTATTAGTTAATTTAAAAAAAAAGTCAGAGACTCCGGGTTTATTGTGCAGGGGCTGCTGAATCAAGAACTGGGGTGTTTGGAGAAAGTATGGGGCATCGTCTCAGGATAAGAGGTCATTCATTTCAGATTGAAATGAGAATTTCTTTACACTAGAGGGCTGAGAACTGCTGGAGTTCCTGAACCCAGAGATCAGACAAGAACATATTCAAAACTGATGTTAGTAGATTTTTGGACTCTTAACGGCATCAGAGATTTGGGGATTGGTTGGCAAGGAAATTTGAGTTCAAAGGTCAGCCATGATTTTATTGAACGGCTCAAAAGGTTTGTAGGATCTATTCCCAGTTCCAAGGTTAAGAATATTGCAAGCGAAGCAAAAAGTCATTTAGTATTATTCTGAATACCCATATCCAAAGCAATACACTGAAGCACTTCATAAAGTGGCAATAAAATTGAATACTGTCAGGAAAAAACATTTTTATCTTGCACTCACCAGGACTATTTGCAAGAATACCAGTTTTGGGGAGAATGCAACATTTATAAAATGACTGCAAGTTGAAAAGCTTTACCAAAATGTGTGTTTTTTTCCTTCCAGAGATGCTCAAGTTCTACACTATCAAGTGATGAAAGTGAAATGCCCTCTATCAACCACACTCATGAGCTTCCTGGGTCGATGCGAATGGATTTTACATGCCCACGAACAGGCTCAAATATAGGAAAACATCTCCTCAAATCTGACAACACTGAATTAAACATTTTCTCTCGATGTAATTTATTTGTTAAACATTAAACTCTTACCCTTGCCTCGATGTACTCGATCCTTCGCTCTAATGCTGTCAGCTTTTCATTCAACGTAGCTAACCGTGAACGGCAGGACATGTCTGCACAAATGAAAATAAAAATGCCACACTTTACTTTTCAGTATAACAAAGTATTCCTTTCGACGGCACTATACTACAAATTAACCCCGACACTAAATCCAAGTTACAGAGTCACAGAGTCATACAGCATAGCAACAGACCCTTTGGTCCAACCAGTCCACACCGACCATGTTCCAAAACCAAACAAGTCCCACCTGCCTGCATTTGGCCCCCACCCCCCCAAACTTTTCTTATTCATGCACTTATCCAAATGCCTTTTAAATTTTGTAACTGTACCTGCATCCACCACTTCCTCTGGCAGTTCATTCTACATACGAACCACCCTCTGTGTGAAAAAAATTCACCTCAAATCCATTTTGGTCTATATTATGTACCAGATTTGCCAGCAATACCACAGTAAACATGTTAAGTGCTTTAAAACAACCAGCCAACCAGTTTCATTCTAGACTTGCATTTACATCATGTCTCTCACAACCTCAATGATCCAAATGATCCAAAGTATTTTACAACCAATTTAATACTTTTGAAGCTTTGTCCCTGCAGTACAGGTGGTTCGCAACACAACAGTTGCGATCTTGTGTGACCTTGCGCTATAGAAAATAATCATAGAAAAATCACATTGTAGGGAAATCTCTACACCTGTACAGCAGAAAGTTCACGTTATCCAAACAGCGTCCACTATTCATCAATCGTGTTACAGTGAATTCGCGTTAACGAAACACTTGTTATAGCAGAATTACCTGTAATAGTAGAAAGCCAGCGAACCAATTTGCATGTAAGCAAGGACTCAAAAACAGTAACAAAATAACAACTGTTAAAAATCAGGCAACTGGGGAGAATAGCCCTGCTTTTTTTTTGAGATAGGGCTATGGGATCTTTCACATCCTCCTGAGAGGAACAAAAACATTCTAAAGAGTCTATAAAGAGGTTGTACAGGATGCTGGTGAGGCCTCTCTGGAGTATTGTGGTCAGTTCTGGTCTCCCTGTTATAAGAAGGATATTACTAAGCTGGAGAGATTTACTAGGATGTTGCCAGGAATGGGGCTTGAATTATAAGGAGAGGCTGGGACTTCTTTCACTGAAGGGTGGGATGTTGATGGATGACCTTAGAGAGGTTTATAAAATCATGAGGGGTATAGATAGTGTGAATGGCAAGCGTCTTTTCCCTAGGGTGGGAATGTCAAAACTAGGGAGCATATTTTTAAGGCGAGGAGAAAGATTTAAAGAAGACATGAGGGCAATTTTGTTCTAAAAAAAACACGGAGTGGTTTGTATGTGGAACGAACTGTCAGAGGAAGTGGCCGACGTAGGTACAGTTACAATGTTTAACAGGCATTTAGGTAAGTACATGAATAAGAAATGTTTGGAGGAATATGGGCCAGACTCAGGCAGGTGGGACGAGTTTAGTTTGGGATCGTGGTCGGCATGGACTGGTTGGACCAAAAGGGTCTGTTTCCCTGCTGTATCATATCAGACTCGAAACATTAACTCTCCTTCGCTCAACACAGGAGCTGCCAGACCCGAGTTTCTCCAGCACTTTGTTTTTACTTCAGATTCTAGATTCCGTAAGAATATAAGATCTCATCTCATTTTTCTAAAAATTCTAGCAGGTATATGCCTAAACTTTTCAATCTCTCTTCACAAGACAAGCCTTTCACCTTCGGAATTAATCACGTGAAACTTCTCTGAACTGCCTCCAATGCAATTGCATCCTTCCTCAAGTAAGGGGACTAAAACTGTACACAGTATTCTCAATGTCGTCCGCAGCATTTTGTTTTTATTTTACAACAAAATTAAGAGTTATTTTTGGGAGTGTGAGGTAAACTTGTTTAACTGCACAGCCTGTGCATGGTCTGTGCAGGAACTTTTGTGTTGCTGTACAGTCACAGGGCTTAGAGGGAACATGCCCTGAGGCAACAGATCATAGAATCGCTAAAGAGTGGAAAGAGGCCATTCAGCCCATCAAGTCCACACTGACTTTCTGGACAGCGTCCCACTCAGACCCACCACCCCATCCTATCCCTGTAAACCCGCATTTCCCATGGCTAATCCACCTAGCCTGCACATTCCTGGACACTTGGGGCAATGTAGCTTGGCCAATCCACCTGATCTGCATACCTTTAGACTGTGGGAGGAAACTGGGGTGCCCAGCCAAACCCCATGCAGACACGGGGAGAGTGTGTGTGTGCGTGCGTGCTCGTGTGTGTGTGTGTGTGTGTGTGTACAGTGGCCCAAAGCTGGAATGGAACTCAGGTCACTGGTTAGTGCTGCTGCCTCCCAGCACTAACGAGCCATCGTACAGACAGCATCTCAGTTAAACATCTCCCCGAAAGCTGACAGCAAGAGAATCCAGCAAGTTTACTTTGGGCTGCCAATTCAATTGTGAACCTAGTGCACCTGGAACTAAAAGCAGTAGCACCAGTGCGCTTTAAAAACCACCCTCAGCCATTGACTATGGGAACACAACTTATTTGAATGCACCACAGCTTATTCTCATGACCAAAGCAAACACCTACTGCTTGAGATGTGCACTGTGTGGGGGCTACATTTTCCAAACAGACAAAATATGCAGCACAAGGTATTTAAAGGTTGCGTTCAGTAATCAGTAACATTGTTAGAATTTCAATTAAATCCAGTACAAAATACAACTTTATGAAATTTGTGTGTTATGTTCACTTGCAGCGTGGAAGCCCTAGGAATGACGGTGAAGATAGTTTGAGAAGACAAATTAACAACATCACACCTAAAGCATAATGGCACAGCATTAATGCATTAGCTTACAAAAGACTTTTCTCAGAGTACCGATACTGATGTATTCAGTATACTCAACAATATTGCTGCATGAGGGGTAAAGAGGGCAAAAGGATAGCTAAATGTTTGTAAGGAATAGAGAAGAAAAGCCTTGGACGAATCATGTGAATCTCTAGCATCTTGTGTCTCGTTGCCTAGCAACATGAGCCTTTAAAATGTTAATTCAAATAACTCAAGTGTCAAAAGGAAATCAAAAGAGATTGCTTTTTCAAAGGGGCGCAAACAAGAAACTGCAAATTATTGATAACAGTGGATTGTAGATAATAGTGGATAAACTAAATTAAGGCACACTCCAGAAATGAAAGACAGAATGTACAGCTTTAAAAATGGGCTTGAAATTACACCCGTGGCCAACGTTATTAACCCCTCTTTGTGTGAGGATGATGGCTGGTCTGTGCAAGACCACCAAATGATGACTTTTCAAATAAAAACAGACCGGAAAAAAAACTTAGCAGGTGTGGCAGCATCTGTGGGGAGAGAAACAGAGTTAACTTTGAGTCCAATGGCTCTTCAAGTCATTGGCTTTTCAATTCGGTCTATCGACCTCTTTTCTTCTTCTCCAGTTCTTTTGGAAAACCTTCTGCTTTCTGAGCTGCAAGGTTCACAAGACTAAGGGAGATTGACACAAATTGTATCAGAGATAGTAGGAACTGCAGATGCTGGAGAATCCGAGACAACAAGGTGCAGGGCTGGATGAACACAGCAGGCCAAGCAGCATCATAGGAGCAGAGAGGCTCCAAGCAGCATCATAGGAGCAGAGAGGCTCCAAGCAGCATCATAGGAGCAGAGAGGCTCCAAGCAGCATCTGCTCCTATGATGCTGCTTGGCCTGCTGTGTTCATCCAGCCCTGC
>NW_025966327.1:8342-50000 GCF_021869965.1 Rhincodon typus
TCTGCTCCTATGATGCTGCTTGGCCTGCTGTGTTCATCCAGCCCTGCACCTTGTTGTCTTTGACACAAATTGTATCTATTTTAATGCAAGAGCTTGACTGGTGAGGCAGATGAACTTACAGCATTGATCAGCACATGGGAATATGATACAGTTGCATGCACTGAGATATGGCTGGGAAAAGGGCAAGACTTTTTTTTTTCCCCTATTCATTTGTGGGATGTGGGCGTCACTGGCTGGTCAGCATTTATTGCCCATCCCTAGTTGCCCTTGAGAAGGTGGTGGTGAGCTGCCTTCTCGAACCACTGCAGTCCTCCTGCTGTGGGTTGACCCACAGTGCTATTAAGGGAGGGGATTCCAGGATTTTGACCCAGCAACAGTGAAGGAACGGCGGTATATTTCCAAGCCAGGATGGTGAATGACTTAAAGGGGAACTTGGAGGTGATGTTGTTCCCATATGTCGGATGCCCTTGTCCTTTGAAATGGAAGTGTGCATGCTGAGGATCTTTGGTGAATTTCTGCATTGCATCTTGTAGATAGTACACACTGCTGCTACTGAGTGCTGGTGGTGGAGGGAGTGGATGCTTGTGGAGCTCAGTGACAGCTCAATGGTCCAAGGCATAGAATTCTCAGGCAGTATAGGAGCAGAAGTAACAGAGGTGAGGGTATTACATTATTGATAAAGGAAACCATCACTGCTGTAATGAAGGAGGACATCGTAGAAGGGTCTTTGAATGAGGCCATCTAGGTAGAGCTTTGAAATAAAAAAAAGGGGCAATTACTTTGCTGAGGTTATACTACAGACCACCCAACAGTCAGATGAAGATAGAGAAGCAGATATGTAAGCAAATCACAGAAAGAGATGAGAGAAACAGGATTATCATTGCATGGGACTTCAACTTTCCTGGACCGCCTTTGTGTGAAAAGATCAGAAGGGATGGAGTTTGGAGTTGTTGGTTGGTTTGCCGAGTTGACTGGTTTTCATGCAAACGTTTCGTCTCCCTTCTGGATGACATCATCAGCACTGTGTAGCCTCCAGTGAAGCGCGGTTGTTCTGTCCCACTCTGAATTTATATGATCCGGTCTGTCATGGTGTGCAGTCTTGTTTCCGGTTTTGTACCGCAGTGGTATGTCGATGGGGTCTATTCCAACATGCTTGTTTATTACATCAGTGGTTGAAAACCAGGCCTCCAGGAATTCTCGAGCTCATCTTTGTTTTGCATTTCATAGTACTGAAACTTTGTCCCAGTCAAATTGGTGTCCTTCTATGTCAGAGTGCATTAAAACGAGGGAGAGTTGGTCGTGCTATTTTGCTGCGAGTTGTGTTCATGTATCTGGATTTCCTGCCCGTCTGTCTTATATAGTGTTTCTCGCAGTCGCTGCATGGTATTTTGTATATCACATTTGTCCTGCTTATCATAGGTATGGGGTCTTTAGTCTTTGAGAGTAACTGGCAAAGTGTGGCTGTTGGTTTGTGTGCTATCCTTATTCCAAGATGTCGTAGGAGTCTTGCAGTCAGTTCTGATGTGTTTCTAACATAGGGTAGTGTGACCCCTGTGTTGGGACGTACAGTGTCTTCTTGGTGTTGTTTGTTTGCCAGGCATCGGCCAGCGAAGCTGTTCGGATAACCCTTGTTTGCAAAGACTTTGTTTTTGTGCAGCTCCGGTGTGTTGCAGTGAGTTATCGCTTGTTTAGACAGAGACTTGACACAGCTCTGTTTGTGGACGCTGGGGTGGTTACTGTTCAGGCCAAATCCTGAACTACAACAGTAACCAGTAACTGAACCAACCAACAACTCCAACCACAACCCGAGCTACAGATCTTTGTTAAAGCATGAAGGATGGAATTTTTAAGGTGCACCCAGGAGATGTTGTTCCAATACGTAGATAGTCCTACTAGAAATGGGGCTGTGCTAGACTTAATCCTAGGGAATGAAGCTGGTCAAGTGGTTAAAGTTTCAGTGGGTGAGCATTTTGGGGATAGTGACCATATCTGTGCAAGTTTCAAAGTCATCACGGAAAGGGATGCATCAAACAGCAATGCTGAGTCAAGTGGAGATTTGCACTGCCCATGGCACTCTTCACTTCTGTCAAAATTCTTTGAGAACAGATTGCATCAAGGAAGACACTTTCATCAAGTTTCTTGCTTGGTTTGGTAATCTCTGTACTCAAAGTGCCTACTTTCCCAAGACAGCCATACAGGGAAAGGCTTCCAAATGGGATCGTACTCTCAACTACAACCCCATATAAGCCAGGGCGGCATGGTGGCTCAGTGGTTAGCACTGCTGCCTCACAGCGCCATGGACCTGGGTTCGTTTCCATCCTCGGGTGACTGTCTGCGTGGCAATTGCACATTCTCCGTGTCTGTGTGGGTTTCCTCCCATAGTCCAAAGATGTGCAGGTTAGGTGGATTGGCCATGCTAAATTGCCCGTAGTGTTCAGGGGGATGGGTCTGGGTGGGATGCTCTGTGGGGCAGCGTGAATTTATTGGGCCGAAGGGCCTGTTTCCACACTGTAGGGATTCTATGAACTTCTAAGAGTTTCCCGATTGTAGGATCGACTTGAAAAGACTTTAAATTTTCTGAACGTATAATTGCATATGTCCCTCCATTACATGTGTACACTGTTTCCTCCAATTCAACCTTTGACACCTGGGCAGCACACTAACTGTCATGAATCTTCATGGGAGCAATCTCAAATGACTGCCTTTTCTTAAAGTCTCAAACTAATCTCTCATCTTGCTTTCGTTCAGATTCAGAAAACTGCAATCACATCAGCTGCTCTACCAAATTCATGGCACACACACATCACCGTGCCACAGATATCATTCCTCATGCCAAAACATGAAGGGAGGATCACAGATGTTCCTTTTCATTTCTTGGGGTAGGAGGGAGCAAAGTAAAGATGGGAGAGCAGGAAAGATTGGGGGTCAATCTTTGACTTTAAATGGGAATCAAAAAAGTAAATATTATATGAATTCTTACTGATTTAAAATGTCCTTTTTTAAAAACGATAACCAATTTAACCTCTTCTAAAAGCTGAATGTATCTGTAGGAAAGTGATTAAGACATCAAGACATTATTCCAAAAATAAAGCCAAGAAAGAGTGCTACTATATATTTTTTAAAAACCCAGCATTTTAAGCCTTGGTTGCAAGTCAGAACTGTCTGTTATTTGCATCTGCTTTCCGGAGGCAGCTCTCAGCACAACTATGAGGAACTGATCCAGTCCGTTGTACGAGATAAAATAAAATTAATTGCTTGACTAGAATTGTTCCTCCCTGGTTGCACAGTGGCAGCAATTACAAATAATAAGAGTTCAGAGTGGCAAGTTATGGCCCACATTAAGCTCACCTCATAGCTCGGCCAGTTTCTCATCTCAACTATGTTTATGGGGAGGCCAGAGAGAGTTCGGAAATCAGGAAGCGAGCATTAATTGATTCTCACAAGTACTCAAACCACAGGCTACAAAAAAGCATAGGCAGAAGAAACAACACTTCAAAAAGCAATCATATTATGGACCACACCAAACCCCCTCAAAATTAAGAAGATAGCCTTGACCCTAACTTTTTCTTCTTTTAAAGGCAAGTGCCAGGTGTTGCATTCCGGATGCAATTTGATTGGTCAAACTATCAGATTTGGAGCAAAACACACTTTATTCATACACTAAAGTTAAATTACAATAAAAGAAAAGAAGAAATTGGAATAACTTAAGTCTACTGGAAAACTTAACAGAATAATAGATCATTGTACTACTAAACAGTAACTAAATTGTTCCAGTATCATAACATCCCATAAACGCACCCCTGACAAAGGCAAATCCAGAAAACTTGATTGTCTGACAAGCAATTCTCCAGTCCAGGAAGACAAACATCAAGAGAAAATTCTGAGAGAGAGGGTAGCAGGGGGAGATGTACTGCAGCTTCCAAACCCAGTTTAAAACTCAGCAACAACTACCGAAAATCAAAACTAAAAATCCTGGTTCTGTGGGAGCTTGACCCCCATTGTTCCAACTGTTTTAAAAAAAAACACACGGCCTCACATGCTGTTTACTTTATGGGCTTTCAATAGACAGCTTTGCATCTGTCTTAAAACCTCTCTTCAATGGAAAAACAACAGGACAAAATACCCCTCTTAAAGCGATAGGATCATCAATCATTTAGGAACTTTCATTACAACTCGAAAGTCAACCTTATTCAAACAAATGCTTTCCCATTTAGGCAGGGCGACACAGTGGCTCAGTGGTTAGCACACCTGCCTCACAGCACCAGGGGTCTGGGTTCAATTCCAGCCAGAGTTTGCATATTCTCCCTGTGCCTTCATGGGTTTCTGCTGTACACTCTAGTCTCCTCCCATAGTCCAAAGATGTGCACATTAGGTGGATTGGCCATGCTAAATGTGGGGTTATAGGGTAGAGGGGTGGCTGAGGGTGGGATGCTCCTCAGAAGGTCATTATGGACCGAATGGTCTTGCTTCCACACTGTAGGGATTCTATGAAATGTACATGCTTATCTAACTACCAGACTTCCATCAAGTAAACCATTTATACACTATTAACCCAACAAGCATGCTTCATATGGCATCAGACGATCACATTTTTACCTCAATTCAAGAAGGTGAAGAATTTGCTGGAAAATTATTCACAGTCTCTACTGCAGTAATGAAGAAGTGTTGGAAATTAGGGCAAGAGCTTTCCTGTCCTGCTAACAGGGTAAAGGAGACCTTAAAAATAGCTTCCCTTAACATGTAGATTGAATTCACTGATGTTACAGAATTAGAGATGTTCCTCTTTACAGATACTCAATTTGATGGCTATGAATGAACTGTTGCTTTAGACTTGACTACCGCAAGGCAGCAGGTAATTCATAAAGAAATAAACAAACTTCAAGTAACAGGTTATAAGTAATTAGGTAGTATTGCAGCATTTTTCTCTTTACGACAGGATCTGAGGCACAGAATCGTATCATTCAGCTCTATTAGTCCATGCCAGTATTTTAGACTGTAAGATGCAAGTGAAGAAACAGACCATTCTGCTCATTGAGTCTGCCCAGGAATCCAGAGAGATCACAACTAACCTAATAATCCTCAAATCCAGTTTCCTGCCTTTTCCCCATACCCCTTACTTCCCTTATTAATTAAAACAAAAATCTCTCTCAGCCTGGAAATACTCTTAACGATGCAGACTCAACAGTTCCGTGCAATAAATTCACAAGCTCACTATTGTCCGATAGAAGAAATTCCTCCTCTTCTCTGTATTAATGGGCATACCCTGAGATTATACCCTCAAATCCTAGACTGTCCCACAAGAGGTTTATGCTCCATTTGAGCCCCCTCCTATCTTTCCTCAACTCAATCTGCCATCATAATCTTCTCTTCTCCATCACAGGCTTGTCCGGTTTTCTGCAAAGGTAAATTGATTTACTTTGACCATTCCTGTGCAGTGAGTTCTGCATCGTTGGTAAAGATGTTTCCTCTGAATTATTTACCTATTGGATTTTTGGTTACCATGTATCCTGATGGTCACTGTAAAGGGTCAAATTATTTTACAGGCCCTTGTTACACAGCAGTAGCATCCCTATCTCTGGGTCAGAGGCTCCAAGTTCAAGTCAAAGAATCATAGAATCCCTGCAGTGCCAATAGAGGCCATTTGCACCAGCCCTCTGAACAGCATCTTACCCAGCCCCCTCATCCCTGTAACCCTGCATTTACCATGGCTAATCGACATAGCCTGCACATCCCTACAAGTCCCACCTGCTCCAAAGCATCGTAACATGTCTAAACAGGTTGATTGAAAAATATCAATGATCAATTGATATGAACAAAGAACAATACAGCGCAGGAACAGGCTCTTCATCCCTCCAAGCCTGTGCTGACACATTTTGCCCTTCCATGCGAAGTAAAAACGCTTGCCTTCATTGGAAGGGGCATTGAGTAAAAGGATAGGCAATTTATGCTGCAGCTTTATATGTGAAATCTGCAAGGCCTAAACCATATTTCAAATGTTAACCAAGAACAGAAAATACTGAATAAGCTCAAGGGAGTATGCAATGAATAGTAAGACACTAGGAAGTTCAGGGGAACAGCAGGATCTTGTGGTGTTTGTCTACTAATCCCTGAAGGAAGCAGGACAGGTTAATGGGGTAGTTATGGCAACGTACAGGACGCTTGCCTTCATCAGTCGTGACATAGATTATAACAGCAGAGAGCTTATGTTGAAACTGTACAGGGCTTTGGTTAGGCGAAGTCGGAGTACTGTGTGCAGTTCTGGTCACCTGACTACGGGAAGGACTGGTTGCATTGGAAAGGGTGCAAAGGAGATTCACCAGGACATTGTCTGGGTTGGAGCATTTCAGCTGCGAACAGAGGCTGGATAAGCTCCGGATGTTTTGTTTTTGGAGAACAGAAGGATGAGGATGGAATGTGATAGAGGTGTATAAGATTGCAGAGAGGGGTAGAATCATTGAGTCAGAGCACGGAAACTGACACTTCAGCCCAACTCATCCATGCCGACCAGATTTTCTAAATTGAACTAGCACTTGCTTGCATTTGGTCTACATCCCTTTAAAGCTTTCCTATCCACGTGCACGCAGATGGGATTAGTTTGGAATGGCATCACTGTCAGCACAGACATGGTGGGCCAGAGGAATGTTCCTGTGCTGTACTTTTCTGTGGTCTTTCAGGCACACGGACAGAGTGAATAGAAAACAGCTGTTCCCCTTAATGGAAGGGACAACAACAAGGGGACATAATTCAAAACTGCAAGGCAGGTTTAAAGGGCATTTGAGGAAAACCTTTTTACTGAGAGTGTGAGGAGGGTCTGGAATGCGCTGTCTGGGAGGGTAGCTTCACAACCTTTATAAAGTATTTGGATGAGCATATCATCTTTGCTCATATGAGCAAAGTGTCATAACTTTCAAGGATATGGGCCCAGTGCAGGATAATGGGACTAGTGTAAATAGTAGTGCATTTTTGGCAGTAAGACTTAGAGTCAGAGAGATATGCAACACAGAAACAGCCCCTTCGGTCCAAATCAATCACACGAAGCAGATATCCTAAATTAATCTAGTCCAATTTGCCAGCATTTGGCCCATATCTCTCCAAACCCTTCCTAATCATGTATCCATTCAGATGCTTTTCAATGTTGTAATTGTACCAGCCTCCACCACCTCCTCTTGTAGCTCATTCCATACATGCACCACCTTCCGCATGAAAAAGTTCCTTCTTAGATCCCTTTTATGTCTTTCTCTTCTCACCTTAAACCTATGTTCTCTAATTTTGGATTCGTGGGAAAATGACCTTGGTTATTCACCTTAATAAAAACCCCTCCTGACTTGATAGGTCAAAGGGTCTCTTACAAAGAATACAGCACAGGAACAGGCCCTTCAGCCCTCCAAGACCATGCTGACACATTTTGCCCTTCCATACGAAAATTGTCTTCACTTACAGGATCCGTATCCCTCTATTCCCTTCCTGTTCATATATTTGTCCATGTGCTTATTGAATGCTGCTATTGTGTCTACTTCCACCACCTCCTCTGGCAGCGTGTTCCAGACACTCACCACCCTTTGTGTGCAAGGCAAGTTTTTCACATCTCTTTTAAACTTCCCTCCCCATCACACCTTGAATGCGTGTCCCCTAGTAATTGACCCCTCCACCCTGGGAAAAATCCTCATACTCTCCACTCTATCTATGCCATTCACAATCTTATAAACTTCTATCAGCTTGCCCCTCAATCTCCTGCTTTCCAGGGGAAACAAATCCAGTCTATCCAAACTTTCTTCATAGCTATAAGTCCCCATACCAGGCAACATCCTGGTAAGCCTTTTCTGTACCCTCTCCAAAGCATCCACTTCCTTCTGGTAGTGAGGTGACCAGAACTGTATGCAATATTCCAAGTGTGGCCTAACTAAAGATCTATAAAGCTGCAGCATAACTTGTCTATCCTTTTACTCAATGCCTCTTCTACACTGTATGCTGATAATTATAGAACCATGTAGATCTCGAAAAGCAAACGCTGTTTCTCTCCACAGGTGCTACCAGACCTGCTGAATTTTTCCAGCACTTTTGTTCTTCTTTCAGACCTCCAACACCAACAATATTTTGCTTTTATTAAAAATAACTAAGACATTACATTATAATTACGTCCATTACACAGAACAGTTTAAAACCCGTTAAACGTTTAGACTGCATTAAGTGAGCTCGTCTCACTGATGAGTGGGGCATTCGAATTAGCTTCAGCAACCCCTGTCTGAAGGCCAGCCGAGAAGAGCTTGCTCCACTCTGGTCAAATAGCTACTAGCCCTCTGATTCACACATGAATGACAGGGCGAGGCGACTGGCAGGCAAAAAGGAAGCATAGCTCAATTGGAACGTCTCTTCCGTTCGTCACCACCCCATCGCGAAATAACCCTTTAAAACGATCTCTGGAGAGTAAATGCAAATTTAACTTCCTCCCTACCGCCGACAGTTAAAGCCAGCGACAAACGTAGGACATGAGCTGAACCAGGCCCTACGTTACTGGCACCCAGTAAGTCAGACTTAAACAGGAAACTACGCTTTGGTGGGTGTACTGTCACCGGCGGCTTCTTACCGAATGAATTCAAGAAATCCGCGATCTTCTTGATGCTGCTGGTGATCACTTCAATGTATTCCCTGTTGGCCCAGTCCTGATGGATCTCCCTCTGAACCGGATCCCCCTGCCCCGCCATAGCCCAAGAAACAAACAAGTTCTCCCTCCCCTCCTCTCTTCTCCTCCCGGACCGGAGAGCCCTGATATTGTAATCGCTGTGTTGATTGGACAGAACAACACAAAACCCAACCATCTAGACAATCCTATTGGTCAAATCCGACCCAAGAACGCGAGTTCCTCGAAGGCTATTGGACAGAAGTATGTCAGGTTGCTACATGGCGCTGGTGGTGGGGGAAAGGTGAGACAAGATTTCCCATTGGCAGAACGTAAACGATGGCACCGCCTTTTCGTGGAAATAAAAATCCCATTGGTCAGTCGATTGGCGAGGCTTTTGATTGGTGGAGATTTTGGAGTGGGTGGGGAAAAGTGGCAAGGGAGAGAACCGTTCAATTGCTCGAAAGGAAGAAAGATATTTGGAGGATTGCTGAAATTATAAGAGGGCGGGGTGACAATCACCATTTGGTTTCAAATTCATTCAGAAAGAGAGAAACAGTAATAGATATGAAGGCAACAAAATATTAAAATACTGATGCTGGAGCTCAGAAATTAAAAAAAAAATCAGAAGTTGTTGGAAAAAGCTCATCCTTGTAGAAACAATGATATCAGATCCAGCCGATTGGTGAAATGTGCAGTCTCTCTCTTTGGAACCTTGTGTTTCCAAAAATGCAGTATCAAAGTTCTAGAATCTTTAGACATCACCTAACGTTCCATCCATTATGACGTCGCTGTCCCGATGTATCGAGTTGTTGTTGCATGGGACATTGACACAGTCGCCTAGTCGGTAACCAGGCAACCGAACGCAATTTTCATGCCTCACCGAATCAAGACATCATATCAGGAGGCTAAGAAGGTGGGACTTGACCAAACAGCCCCTACCTTCCAGGTTTTTTTTTTATCCTGATCCCCTTGGATCGGAAAGGTGAGCGTTTCCGAAAAAAATGTTGTTTCAGGTCAAGACCGGTTCCCATCGAACCATCCTCAAATTCGCAAACCACCGCCCCCCCCATACAAACCCGTCCCCTCACCGGACTACAGGTTTCCACAATCCTAGCACGGCGTCATCTCCCAATCACTTCACCGACCGTCGCGACTTCATTTTAATCAACCTGTCCTAATGTGTATAACACACCCTATGGAGCAGGCAAGACTAGTATGCCAGCTTTCTGACTGGGAAGTAGGGACAATATCAGTGCACCATGAGAGCCCATTCACCAATTTGTGTAATGATTAAACAAGGGGTAAATTTAGACAATTATAAAAATTGGAAAGAGGGCAGAAGCATGGTTGAAACAGATGAACTAGGAATAGGCCATTCCACCCCTGAAGCAAGCTTCACCATTTTATGAGGTTATGGCTGATGTGATTGAGATCTCAACTTTCCTGTCTATCTTTTCACTCCCTGCTTAGTCAAGAATTTATCTAAATCAGCCTTAAAAATAAAATCAGAGAGCCTTGGGAAGAGAGTTCCCAGGCTGTCAACCTTATGAGAAAGCATTTTTCTCTTCATCTGTATTTTAACTAAGAGACCTGTTTTAAACTGCAACCCATCATCTGGACTGTCCCAAATTGGGAAACATCTGTTCGGCATCCATCAGCATATGTTTCAATAAGATCACTTCTCATTCTTCCAAACTCCAATGGCCACAGACTTAGCCTGTACAATATTTCTTCAAAGTAACTTCCCTCCACTTCATTCCAAGAACTTTCTCTGCACTGCTTCTAATGCAAATCATGTTTTGTTTTCATTAGTAGGGAGACCAAAATTGTACACAGAACTCTAAATGTGGTCTCACCAGCACTCTATACTGTAGCAAACTTTTCATACATTTATATTCCATTCCCCTTGCAATTAGCAAAAGAAAATGTTCAATTTGCCTTTTGAATCACATAATGTAGCTGCATTATATAGAAAGGATGTGATGCATTGGAGGAGCTGCAGAGAAGATTCACCAGGATGTTGCCTGGGATGGAGCAGTTTAGCCACGTAGAGGCTGGATGAGCTCAGGTTGTTTAAGAAGATTGAGGGAAGACCTGATTGAGGTGATAACACAGTGTGGAGCTGGAGGAACACAGCAGGCCTGGCAGCATCAGAGGAACAGGAAATTTAACATTTCGGGTCAGGACCCTTCTTCAGGGTGTATTGGATTACGAGGGCTATGGACAGATTGGATAGGAAGCAGCTGTTCCCCTTTGTTGAAGGGACATAACAAGGGGGCTTTATTTAAAAGGTGAAGGAGAAGAGTCTGAGAGGGAATTTGATGAAAAATCTTTTCAGCTAGAGGATGGTAGGAACCTGGAATGCACTGCCTGGGAGGGCCGTAGAGGTAGGAAACCTTGCAATCTTTAAAACATTTGTGGATGAGCATTTGAAATGCCTTAACATTCAAGGCTATGGGCCAAGTACTGGAAAGTGGGATTGGTGTCAACAGTTTGGTGCAGACTTGATGGGCTGAAGGGCCTCTTCTGTACTGTATGAGATTATGACTGAATGTTGTGATTCTTGTACCAAGAGACCCTTATTCCTCTATACTGTAGAGGTCTGCAATCTATCTCCATTTAAATAATGTTATGTTTTTATACGTGAGTTTAAACTAAACCTGCCAAGTTTTTGCCCTTCACCTATTTATATCCCTCTGCAGACTCCTTATGTCCTATTCACGACTTATGTTCCTATGTGAAAGAAGCTTGTATTTAATACAGTGCCTTTCACCAACTCTGGCATCAAAAGCTGGTTATACAGTCAATGATATACTTTTTGAAGTGTAGTCACTGTTCTACTGCAGCTAATTAGTGAAAAATATGCTTCATCAAATAATGTAATAATGCACAAGATACCTATTTTGGTGATGCTGATTGCAGGATAAATATTGGCCTGGACTCTGGGAATAACTCTCCAAAACAGTGGATTTGACCTTTTATAAACAGGCAAATGAGGACTTGTTTCAATATCTCATATAAAAGTTACTCCAGCTGATGGTGCAGCACCCCCTGGAATGCCAGCACCATTTTTTTTCGTGCTTAAGACCTGAAGAAGAACTCAAACCCAGAGTTTTATGACTTAGAGCTAAGTCTTCTACCTACTGAGTCATAGCTGAGATTCATAAAAAGGGAGATTAAATCAGTTTTTGAAAAGATGCAATGAGATATTGAGGCAAGTAGAATTCTACAAGACAAGGACCTAATAATTAAAAGATCATTTAATTTACTATTTTTGAAAATAAAATTGCTGTAAATATCCTACAGGTTTGGTAACGTCTGTGACAAAAGAATCATATTTCATTAAAATATTAATCATTAAAAGGGTGGTGTAATGGTAATATCGTTGAATTGATAATCCAGATGCCCAGACTGATTCAAACAAACCAAGCAGCTGGTGGAATTTAATTTCATTTCACAAAAATCTCAAATTAAAGCAAAGTTGGTCTCTGTAATGGTGACCATTAAAGTATCAATTGTCATAAAAATTCCATCTGGCTGCCCTTTAAGAAAGGAAATCAGCTATTCTTACATTGGCAGGCCTGCATGTGACTCCAGAACTACAGTAATGTGGTTGATTCTTAAGAGCCCTCTGAAATAGCCCAGCAAGCCACTCAGTTCAAGGGTAATCAGCAATGAACCCTAAATATTGGCCTTACCAATGATGTTCACATTAAATGATTTTTTTTTTCAAAATCTTGTCTTTTTTCCTATTCATTTTGCCAAATAGTGGTATTACTAAATACTGACTACGACTCTTTATTTGGATTTATCAATATCTTTAAATGAAAACCACTGCAGCAAAGAAATACATTACCTTGTACTTTATTTCTTCCCAGTTTCTTTCTGATCATCCCACATTATACAAAATACTCTAGTTGACCTATGGCTGTCTTGTTAACAGTTCTTTGCTAATGTTGCTGAATAAATAGTTGGCGACAGATCTAAAATATATCAAATGCCTTCCCCTTCTCTCCTCATTTTCCAACTTTCTTTCTCAATTTCCCATATCATCCTCACCCGTTCCAATTTATTTCTTTGTAGTTTTGGTTCTAACTTTCAAACATTGGTACTGTAGCAATAAAAAAAACTCTGAAACATTAAAATAATATCACAGAATTGTTACAATGAAGAAGGACTCCATTCAAGCCATCATGTCTACTCAGACTTCTCATAATTTTGACTACTTCAATTAGACTAGCTTTTAATTTCAGATTTTTGTTGAATTCAATTTTCAATACCTGCCATGGCAAGATTTGAACCTATGTCCCCAGATGGCATCCTGGGGTTCTGGATTACTAGTTCAGTGATTACCATGACACCACTACCTTCCCTTTGTAACTTCATATACGTGCCTTACTCTTGTACCCTGTGCTCTTGTTTATGAAGCCTAGGATATTATATGCTTCATGAGTACTCTCAGCCTATCCTGTCACTTTTAATGACTTATGCACTTAATATACCAAAGTCCCCCTGCTTTTTACCCCTAAATTCATCCACGGGATGTGGGCTAGTGCCAGCATTTATTGCCCATCCCTAATTACCCAGAAGGCAGTTAAAAATCAACCACATTGCTGGGGGTCTGGAGTCATATATAGGCCATACCAGATTAGGATGGAAGATTTTTGGCAGAGGCAAGTTTTTCACACAAAGGGTGGTGAGTGCCTGAAAGATGCTGCCACGAGTAGTGTTGGAAGCAAACACAGTAGCAGCATTCAAGAAGCACCTGGACAAATACATGAATAGAGGTGTATGGATTCTGTAAGTAAAGACAGTTTTAGTATGGAACAGCAAAACGGCTCAGGCTTGGAGGGTCAAAGGGCCTGTTCTTGTGCTGTATTATTCTTTGTCTTTCTTGCCTGAAAGTGAATCAGATGTGTTTTTCCTGACAATTGTCAATAGTTTCACAGTCATCATTAGACTCTTAATTCCAGATTTTTATAGAGTAAAATTCCACCATCTGTCATGATGTGATTTGAAACTGGGTCCTGGGAACATTATGTGGCCCTCTGGATTAATGGTCTAGCGATAATGCCACTAAACCATTGCCTCCTATTTTTTTCACCCTTGATATAATTTCTCCATTGCTTTCTTACCAAAATCTATCATTTTGCAATTCACTGCATTGAACTTCACATGCCAACAATCTTCCCACTCATCAACTCTTCTATGTCCTTCTGAACAGCACCTTTCCGTAATTGGCTAGAGATGGGGCACTGTATAGTTCCAGTTCAGTCTCTCCGGAATTTTCACTTGCAGAAATTTCCACTCCAGCAAATACATAATCACTAAGCATGGATTAAAGCCAGGAATATACAAGTCCAAAATTGGGGTGGAGATGTGGATGAGAAAAGCTATAGAGGTATTTGAATGCAAGAATAAGAAGTTTTGAAATTTTGGCTTCTTATAATAGGGTGCCCCGATTGCTCTAAACTAATGACATATGGTAGTTGTTGCATTTTGAGTTTAACATTATAAGACAGTGCAAATGTCAAAAATAATCTTCAAATGCAATTGGATTTTTTTCATCATAACCATAAATAACTGACAATTCCCCTCTTTTCATGAACCTGATCTTTTGGGATCTTTACAATTGAAGATGACCACCTATCAAGTGTGGCATCCCTGGACTCCATTTGAGGATAATTTTCAATGGGTTGGATACGGTCGCAAGTCCCTTCAGAAACGAGATGGAACAGAGACCATACAGATGTCTTCACCATCAGACCAAGAAGTGGCCCTCTACCTGCAAAATGACGTCGCAACTGATGACTGGAATCTCTTGGATCTTCTAGGGGACACAGGAAAACTCACTTCTGAGATGTGCTATACTTCAGAAGATGAATATGATAATACAACAATCATACATAAACCTCATCCCATCAAACTCAGCTCTGTTGATTCCGTATTTGGGAGAGCTATCACTAGCAGAGCACCAAGACTTGCAGGGGGCTTTCGTGCTTCGGAAAGCTCAGCTTTTACTGAGATCAGTGTCGATTCCCCCATACCGACTTTAACTGCGCGGTACAAAATTAATTTTATCATGATGTTTTATAGGCAATTATTAAGGCTTGTCACCTTGATTTACACAGCTTATCAGAAATGTTTTTACCTGTTACAACATCAAATTTGATACTTTACTAAACTTGTTTCTTAAAAGACTTTTTAAAAAAATAAAATAAAATGAACTTTATTCCCATTACTTCTCTCTACAGATTCCTTCAGCCGGAGCAGTAGCATACACAGAGCTTTGCTGTAACTGCTGTTCTTGCTGGATAGAAGGTAGCAGTCGTTTTTCTTAGGGATACAACAAGCTCGTGAGATATTTATCTCACCTTGGCCTTTGAACCATATTCTTTTTAAAAGCAAGATCAGCCATTGGGCAAGAAGTAGTTTGACATCAGGTTACTATTCCGGCTCTGTGTGTGTATGAGTGGAATTAATGGGGTGGCCAAGTGGTATTATCACTAGATTTTTTTTAAATCCAGAAACTCAGCTAATGTTCTGAGGATCCTGGTTCGAATCCCACCACAGCAGACAGTGGAATTTGAATTCGATTTTTTTAAAAAAAAATCTGGAATTAAGAATCTGCTGATGACTATAAAACCAAATGTCGGAAAAACCCATCTGGTTCACTAATGTCCTTCAGGGAAGGAGATCTGCCACCTTCACCTGGTCCAGCTGACATGTAACTCCAAACCCACAGCAATGTGGTTGACTCTCAGTTGCCCTCTGAAATGGTCTGGCAAGCCATTCAGTTGTACAAATCTCTATGAAGTCTCAAAGAAATGAAATCAGATGGATCACCAGGCATCGGTCTAGGCAGTGGAAAAGACACCCTCAGAAACAGCCCTATCAACCCTGCAAAGCCGTTCTTACTAACATCTGGGGGTTCGTGCCAAAATTGTGAGAGCTGTCTCACAGATGAGTCAAGCAACAGCCTGCCATAGTCATATTCATGGAATCATACCTTACAGGCAATGTTCTAGACACCACTATCAACATCCCACAAGCAGAGGTGGTGACATGATTGTATACAGTCTGGAGGGCGTCACCCTGTGAGTCCTCAACATTGGCTGGAAACCCCATGAAGTCTCATGGCTTCAGATTAAACATGGGCAAGGAAACCTCCTGCTCATTACCATGTACCATCCTCCCTCAGCTGATGAATCAGTACTCTTCCACGTTTAACAACACTTGGAGGAAAGACTAGGGAGGTCAAGGGGGATTTCAATGTCCACCACCAAGAGTGGCTCACCAGCAGTACTACTGTTTGAGCAAGTTGGGTCCTAGAAGACATCACCTGCCGCAGACCCAGCCTTGCAGTTGTGAGGGAACAACATATTTGACCTCATCCTTTCCAATCTAATGACTGCAAATGCACCTGTCTATTACAGTATCAGTGAGAGTAACCATAGCACAGTCCTTGTGGAGACAAAGTTCTGCCTTCACATTGAGAATATCCTCCAAAATGTTCTGTGGCACCACCACTGTGCTAAATGGGACAGACTTTGAACAGATCTAGCAACTCAAGACTGGGCATCCATAAGGTGTTGTGGGCCATCAACAGCAGCAGAATTGTAATCCAGCACAATCTATAACCTCATGGCCTGGCATATTCCCCAGTTAACCATTACCATTAAGACGGGATCAACTTTGGTTCAATGGAGATTGTAAGAGGGCTTGCCAGGAGCAGCAACAGGCATACCTAAAAATGAGGTGTCAAGCTGGTGAAGCCACCAACCAGGACTACTTGCATGCCAAGCATAAGCAGCAAGCGATAGAGCTAAATGATCCCACAACCCATGGATCAGATCTAAGCTCTGCAGTCCTGCCACATCCAGTCGTGAATGGCGGTGGACGATTAAATAACTCACTGGAGGAGGAAGCTCCACAAATATCCCTGTCTTCAATTTGGAAGAGCCCAGCACGTCAGTGCAAAAGATAAGGCTGAAACATTCGCTGCAATCTTGTAGATGATATATTTCGGCATCCTCCAGTGGTCCCCAGCATTACAAATCTTTAGCCAATTTGATTCATTCCACATGATATCTAGAAATAGTTGGAGACACTGGATATTGCAAGGTCTACGGGCCCTGACAACATTCCAGCAATAGTACTGAAGACTTGTGTTCCAAAACTTGCCACTCCTGTAGCCAAGCTGTTCCAGTGCAGTTACAACACTGGCAGCTACCTGACAATGTAGAAAATTGCCAGGTATGTCTTGTATATAAAAAGCAGGACAAATCCAACTCAGTCAATTACCACCCCATCTACTCTCTATCATCAGTAAAGTGATGGAAGGTGTCATCAGTGCTATCAAGCAGCACCTGCTCAGCAATAACCTGCTCATTGACACTCGGTTTGGGGTTTGCCAGGGACACTTGGGCCGGCTCCTGATTTCATTACAGCCTTGGTTCAAACATGGACAAAAGAACCAAATTCCAGAGGTGAGGTGAGAGTGACATCAAGTGATATCAAGGCCGCATTCAACTGAGTGTGGCATCAAGAAGCCCTAGCAGTACTGGTATCAGTGGGTTTCGGGGGCAAACTCTCCGCTGGTTGGAGTTATACCTGGCACATATCTGGTCGTAGTTGTTGGAGGTCAGTTGTCTCAGCTCTAGGACATCTCTGCAGGAGTTCCTCAGGGTACTGTCCTAGGCCCAGCTATCTTCAGCTGCTTCATCAATGACCTTCCCTCCATCATAAGGTCAGAAGTGGGGATGCTTGCTGATGATTGCATAATGCTCAGCACCATTCATGATTCCTCAGATACTGAAGCAGTCCACGTTCAAATGCAACAAGATCTGGACAGTATCCAGGTTTGGGCTGACAAGTGGCAAGTAATATTTGCACCACACAAATGCCAGGTTACAACCATCACCAAGAGACAATCTAACCATGCCCCTTAACACTGCACAGTGTTACAATCACTGAATTCCCCCACTATCAACATCCTGGGGATTACCATTGACCAGAAACTCAACTGGATTCACCATATAAACAGTAGCTACAAGAGTAGGTCAAGGCTAGGATTACTGTGCTCCCTAAAGCTTGTCCATCATCTACAACGCACGAATCAGGAGTACGATGGATTACTCCCCACTTGCGTGGATGGTTGCAGCTCCAAAAACACTTAAGAAGCTTGACATCGTTCAGGGCAAAACAACCCACTTGATTGGTACTGCATCCACAAACATTCACTATCTCCACAGCTGACGCTCAGTAGCAGCAGTGTACTATCTACAAGATGCACTGCAGAAATTCATCCAAGATCCGCAGACAGCACCTTCCAGACCCACAACCACTTCCATCTAGAAGGACAAGGGCAGCAGATATGTGGGAACACCACGACCTGCAAATTCCCCTCAAAGCCATGCACCATTCTGACTTGGAAATATATCACCATTCTTTCACTGTCACTGTGTCAAAATTCTGGAATTTCCTCTCTAATGGCACTGTAGGTGGACTGCAGCAGTTCAAGAAGGCAGCTCATCACCACCATCTTCTCAAGGGCAAAATGGGTCAAACAATAAATGTTGCCCCAGCCAGCAATGCCCACATTCCACAAATGAATAGAAAATAGTTGAATCAGGACTTGAACGATGTGTGCAATTTCAGTAATTCAATTTTTTCTTAAGAATTGATCAACCCTAAGCCATGGTTGGACAACTCGCCATCTGTATGCAGGCAAAACACAAACATAGAGTGAAATTATTATTTAAAATGATTAACAAAAGTCAAGTTTTAAAGAAATTAGACTTTAGGAGCAACCAAAATAAAACAAGATAAAAACTGAAACCAAATAAAACCAGATGGTTTAATCACACATTATTCCAAGACACTGGAATTTTGCTACAGTTGAACAAGAAGCATTATTAAGCTTTGCTTTGGCCACGTGCAAAAACACTTGAGGGATGTCTTCAAAGAATCCCTGAAGAGATCAAACATCATAGTGTCATACAGCACGGAAACAGACCCTTCAGTACAACTGATCAACTCTGACCAGACATCCCAATCTGACCAGACATCCCACTCTGACCTAGTCCCATTTGCCAGCATTTGGCCCATGTCACTCTAAACTCTTTCTATTCATATACCCACCCAGATGTTACAATTGTACCCACCTCCACCACGTCCTCTGACAGCTCATTCCATACAAGCGCAACCTTCTGTGTGAGAAAATTACCCCTTGGGTCAAGATCCTGGTTTGTGATGAACCAAAATGAAAGTTCATTTCAGAATGCATCAAACATATTGAGACACTTCATCAGGAATGTGCAAAGGTAAAGTTGAGGCAGTGTGCAAAAATCTGCAACAAGTCATCTACCCAATCCTGCAAGCACCAATTGTCACACATAGGAGCCTGCAGTTCATGCACTGGACTGGTCAACCATCTCAGAATCTCTTGAACTAGAGCAGTAGCAAGTCAACCTCAAACCCAAGAACTGTCTAAGAGAAGACAATGGATGGCATTGATTCAATGCTGAAAACACCTGGTCAATGGCCAGATTTAGGAATTATTTTAGCCGTACTTTTTCCAGTAAAAATCATGGAATAATCTTCATCCCAATTATTTAAGAGGAATTTCTAATAAAAAAAAACATGATAACAATTAAATAATAACCTTTATTAATTCTTATACAGCAGCATAACCTTTTAACAAAAAACAGTTTACAATTGGATCTCATTGCCCATACAATCAGAACCAAAAAGGGACTGCAGGACTTTATCTATCAAAAGCAATTGTTCTTATATTTTGATAAAACACAGAGGGCAGTGCAGTGAAATTTCAGAGCCATTTCCCATCTAGGTGCAGAAACAAACCTAGTCCTAAGAGCACCATGGTGTTGGTGTGCAATTCAGCTTTAATGTACTACATTGGAATCCCTCATTAAAAAATGTCTTCAACTTTCCTTTCTAAGCATCCACCCTGTAATATGCCTGCCTAAAGTAACCCCTGAACTTTAATTCAAATTAAATGAACGTTTTCAATTCTAGGAAAATAACAACAAAATCAGATATACTGTTTGATGACAAGGTAGCAGCAATGTGACTTCACCATGGACATATCATTACATTGTCTTTAGTCTATTAATTTAGTTTGTGGGCAGAGAAAATGCTAATAATTTTAAATTATAGGATGTAAATAACACAACTAAGTTAAATTTACTGTCAAACATTTTAATTAATCAGATTATTTGAAATCAATTGATTTTAAATTAAGGATAAAAAAATTAAAGGACAAGAAACAAATCCTGTTCATACTTGGACCAGCAGGTCTCAAAGACCTCCTCTTATAAATTTTACAAGTTAGATCGCCTCAACCTCGGCCCTGTAACATTGCTTCACACAACTTACAATCTAAGATCAGGTGTAGAAAAAAATTCACAAGTAGTTTCGCCTAAATGTTGAAGATTTATGTTGATCCATTTTATCTGGCATAATGTCAGGTCACAAGTGGTAGGAATTAATAAAACTATGCTATTTAAAAGGGAAGACAGTACCTTTGACTGGTCATTCCACAGTTGAAAGCCGTTGGCCATTAGTACTAAGTAATGTGCTCTGGCTGACGAAATCAGCAGCTGCACTGTATTCCTTAAACAGAGATAAATTACTGATTTTTTAATGTTGTTTTGAGGGATTCTGAGGAATGATCATTGCACACAAATGGCAAGTTGCGGAGCTCACTGAGAGTTGGTGAATTTCATGATTAAATCAAATTTATGTAGATTATACTGCCTTACCAGCTATGTTAGAAAAGAGTAAGCAGGATACAGTACCTGCTCTCTCTCTCTCCCTCTCATCCTGTGGGGACCACAGAGTTGGAATGACTTTTCTTTCAGTTATTCTGTCCTTTGTGAGAACTTCAGGCATTCATTAGCCTATTGTCCGTATTGAGGGAGTTGAGAGATCAATACAAAGAATGCGGAACTGGAATACAGATTTACTAATTCATGTTACTGCATATCTTCCCCATGGCCAGTGTTCTGCTCCCTTTGTCACATTAACATTGTATTTTTAAATGCAAATTTCAATCACAAAATTGATGGCACAAGCGTGACTGGTAAAATAAATGCTAAATGCTGTAGGTAAAGGAAAAAAACTGTACACATATGGAACAAAATAGCATTATAAATATCATAAAGCTTTCTAGGAATTGCAGCCCCTTTTCATGCTGTATTATATGACTTTGCAATTATATTAATTCCCCAAGTTCACTTAAGTAGTTTGGTAAATTCTATTGTCCTGGACATTGCCAGATTTTTTTTTTTGCATAATTTACGTCATGAACTGTATGACAGATACAGCTGGCTATTCTTTACCCTAGGTTTTGATAAGGCATCAGGACTGACCTAGAACAAGAGAAAGGAATACAATTGGATTAGGTTGAATAAATTGCAACTTTTAACAAGGATTTCAAAAAAGATAAACTTATTGCTATTTGTACTGATAAAATAGCAGAAATTTAAAGTAATTTTCTCTTCTCTATTTTCTCATAACTTTCTCTCTTTGTTCAATCCAGATTCTTGCCTTCTTTGGGATTCATATAATTACTACATATTGGATGGGAGTGATTCTTCTACTGATTTTACACTGTACATAGGAACAACTCCCTTCTTATATTCTTTGTCATTCTCCAGCAGAATTGGCAGAGATCATCACTAGCCAAGATGGGTTCAAAAAACCTGTTTGTTAGTGCATTGATAAACCAAGAGAGATTACTCTTTTCATCCTCCAGGACTATGGTGATGTTACTTTTAGTAAACCAAGCCATTGGCTCTTCCCTAGCAGATCTCAAATGCCTCCAGCCTGGTGTCAGTAGTTATGGATGAGATTTGGGGTAACTTGAGGTTGAAGAAAATCAGAAAATTTATTTCTTCTTCAGATATTGATAGCATGGGTGATATTACATTTAACACCAGTCACTAGTCCTGATAAAGTGATGTATGTGGTTTGCTGAACCACTTCAGAGGGCAGCAAGCACTGACCCTATTATGGGCTAGGCTGGACATAATAGGGATATCAAAAACCAAAAGTGCTGTGGGTGCTGTAAATCGGAAACAAAAACAGAAATTGTTGGAAAAGCTCAGCAGGTCTGGCAACATCTGTGGAGAGAAATCAGAGTTATGTTTTAAGTCGAGTGATCCTTCCTCAGAACTGGGATAGGAATATCCTTCCCTGAAAGATATTAGTGACAATCTAGTAGTTTTGCTGATAATTTTTCCGCTAATGCAAGCCTGCAGATGATCAGACTTATTGAATTAATTTCTCAGGTTACTATGGTAGAATCTGAATTCACAATGTCTGCGTTGCCAGTCCAATACATTGACATGCTATACCCTTAACCTAAAGGAGAAAAATAAGAATGTGATGCATTTTATCAGATGAAAAGCCAATGCAAAACATAGTACTGGCAATGTAAATTTGGTTGACTCTGATATCAGATTTTTGACAGGACAGCTTGATGGTGTTCTCATTCTCTACCACCACATAGTTGTTTAAATGTTCAATGATCCCCTGTCTTATCATGCAAGGTCTCCAGTGTAGAACATGCAATTCAACATGATGAAAGGGGCAAGTCAAGTCTCTGCACTATTCAGCTTTTGTATTCTTAATTTGGGTTTTGGTTCCTCTGACAGCACACAACATGCTTGTATAGAACTCTTTTATGGAATACTTCTACCCAGCTGCTGACTGACTGTTCAAATCGAGTACTGGAGGGCCATGTAATTTAGCTGTAAAACGCTCTGGGATGTCTTAAAATCGTGAAGGAACTTTTATACAACTGTGCTAAGTAGCACTGCAGCGGGGAAATTAAATCCTTAGTAGCTGCTGTATTATGGCTCAGGAAGCCTATAATCGTGAAGGATTTAAAAGCACTTTTAAGACTCAAAATCCCAATTGTGGAGAGAAAAGGACACTCGCTACTTTACCTTCGACTGTCCAGGACAGTAAGAAACAAGCTGCAGCAAGAGATACATCTGCATTGTGAAACTGAATCTAGGAAGTGTTATACTCTGCAGTAGTGCTACATACAATAAATACAGACCTAATCACTGTCAGAGACTTCAGTACTTCCTTCATCGTCATCCCTTTTAGTTTTCCTTGTATCTGACTCACGACCATCTAACTCATCCTCAGTCTCCTATAAAGAAACAAACAAACAAATTCTGTGATGCTTTCTCTGTTTTCTATCAGTAGATAATAAAGAAAAGCAAGGTTTCCAAGGTAAATAAAGATCATAAGTAATTTGTTTACTATTTCATCATTCGCCCACCCTGGCGCAGTAGGTATCTTCGAACAAGTCAGGAGATTTTCTTCAGAATCTCTAGAATGGGACAAAGTTAGGCAAACACTCCAGTGCCATCTTTTGGATGATTTATTAAGCAGAGACCACATCTTCCCACTTAAGTGGACCCCAGTGACTATTTTGAAGAAAGTAAACAGGAATTATTCCTAGTTCCCTGTCCCATATTTATCACTCATTCACAATTACTGAAAACAAGCTTTTCATCATGTTGTTGTTGTAGTTTGGTTTTATAGATTGGCTTTCATGTTGCCCATATTACAATAGTGACTATACTTCAAAAGTTCTTCTTAGCTGCACAAGACTACTTCTGAAATTGTGAAAGGCACTAGATAAATGCAAGTGTTTCCTTTCTACTGTTCAGGTTGCAAGTTTCATTGACAGATGAATTCACAGCAGTCAGAAAGGCAAAAGACCAAGGCATTGCTTTCCCTAGCCTCCAACTATTGGATATTTTGCTGCCCAGAATGAGTTATGGATCATTGTGCAATGCAAATTCAGGCAAATGCCCAGCACAGCCTTGTGCCAGAAAACAAGGGAAGGAAATGCAGGCTGATTGCTGGTTTCACGTCTTCTGGTTGTTGATGGAAATCAATAACCACAAAAGATGCAAATCACTTAAGAAAGAGAATCCAACCAACCTTGGGTCTTCTCACTTCAAAACCTTTTCTAAAGAAATGTTAGGATACTCCTACATCTGGGCATTACATAGACACTACTTCAGAAAACAGAGATAGGGAGCTGAGAATTATTACTGCAGCTGTGATGTAGAGCATTGGTAAGACCACATCTGGAATACCGGGAACAGCTTCAGTCTTATTATTTGAAAAAGAATATAATTGCATTAGAAACAGTTCCCTTGACTTATTCCTGGGATGTAAGTCCTTACATGAATGACTTACATACTGACTGGTCAAGGTTGCCCATGATTTATATGGCTTAGTATTTTACCACAGGGCACACTTACCTGCAGAGCAACTGGAGAAAGTTAACGTTTAGCATTATTCCAGGAAAGAGCAGGTCATCAAAGTGAATCATTCGCATATTTTAAGGCAACATCTGAATTTTTTTAAGTTGTTCCCTGTTATCTACTGGAAGCCACTGATTGAATTACTATCTGACAGATAGTATATGAATCTAGGAAACGCAAGCATAATTTTGTGTAAGGTCTTCTCCCCATCTGATGATTCAACATTTCCTGTCAATTACACCACAGTGACGTCAACATGGGACCAACCTCCAACTTCCTTAATCTTATTCCCATTAAACTGCTGACCACCCAACCTCCCTCGCCGGTCCTCATGTCAGCTGATATTGTTAACAGTTTTTCCCTTCTGGTCCTGTCCCTCGCTCCTCCCAAATTGTGACATCACCTCTTCCTCAAACAAACAACCAGTGATCCCACTATCCTTGCAAATTGCTATCCCATCTCCGACATCCTCCAAATCTGTGACTACCTTTCTTGGATCTCCCTCTTTGAATCCCTCCAATCATCTTTTTGCCCATGTCTCAGTACTGAAATAACTCTCTCCAAAACCTGTGACTGTGGCAAAGGTCTGGGGCATCACACTTCATCCTTCCTGAGCTGTTTGTTAAGTTATAGTATGTTTAACCACACCTCCTCTGTCTATAATTGTCTGGCTATGTGGCAGCCTCATACCTCCACTCATACCTAATCATTTCCGGAATGGTTTCTCTCTTGCTCACTGACAAACACCAATTCCCAGGCAGGCAATGCCACATTTTAAAGATTCTCATCCTTTTGTTTTCAAATCTCTCTAAGATATATGTGCTGATCTAATTCTAGGTTCTTGAGCATTCTTAATTTTAATTGCTCCACCATTGGTGGTCATGCCTTTAGGTGCCTCAGCGCTAAGCTCTGGAATTCCCTCCCTAAACCCCTCTTCTTCTTTCAGATATACCTTCAACTTTGCATCTTCAACCAAATTTTGTACCATTTGCCTTATTAGTGGTTTGTATAATAAGGTGTCAGATTTCACATTAAGCATGGCTTTGAAGCACCATGTAACATTTTTATTATGGTAAAGGTGTCATATAGATGTAAGCTGTTGTTGCAGTGGGATGTTTCTTGTACAGTCACAGCAAGATATTTTACTGTGATTGATACCACTCCAAGACTTTACCTCCTCTGCATCATCTTCAGGTAACTCTGATTCTTCATCACCCCCACTCTCTTGTTGGGATACCTGGGACAGGATCTCCTCTCCCTGTGTGAAAACAACAGTCAAATAAGCAAACCGCTAAAGTATTCAGTGTGATCGGCAAAGAATGACCAGAAACTGGACCAACCATATATATTCTGGCTACAAGTACAAGACAAAGGCTAGGAATTCTGTGGTGAGCAACTCACCTTCTGATGGTGAAGACTATTTACCAAGCATAAAGCACAAGTCAGGAATGTAATGGAATTCTCTCCATTTACCTAGTGCAACTAGAATAACACTCTAGAAGCTTGATACGATTCAGGATGAAGCAGGCTGCTTTGTTAGCATCATATGCACCACCGTAAATATTTGCTTTTGTCACCATGATGGCTATAGTGTCTACCACCTACAAACTGCACAGCCAGCAACTTATTAAGGACCCTTTGACAACAGCTTCCAGACATGCAACCTCTCCTACTTAGAAGGATAAGGGTAGCAGATGTAGGAGAACACCAGAACCAGAAGTTCCCCACCAAGTGACACCCCAACCTAACTGTGAACTATATTAATGCTTCTTCACTGAAGCTGGATGAAGATCCCAGTATACCCTCCTAATAGCAGGGAGTATACCTGCATCCCATGCACTGCAAATGTTCAAAAAAGGTGCCCCAACCCGGGATGAGCAATAAATGCTGGCCTAGCCAACAATGCTCACATCTTGTGAAAGAATAAAAAAACACTTTACACTGAAATGTTGGTTGACAGCTAAATTGCCCATAGTGTCCAGGGATGTGTTAGTTAAATGGATTAGAAAAGGGAAATGCAGGGTTACAGGGATTGGATGGGGTCTTGGAAGACTCAGTGTGGACGTGTTGGGCCGAATGGCCTGTTTCCACACTGTAGGAATTATATGATGATATGATATGATGATGATAAAGATACACAGAAGTTCTATCAAGTAGTCAGAGATAACTTTCAGTCTGTAACAAGTCACCAGAATATGTACAAAAGCACCAGATGGTAACACATTCCTTGAGTACTCTGAATTCCATTTCTGAAGCACCTCATGAATTCATATTATGACTTCATCTTCATATACCAAGTCATCTAACATCAGGCAGTCACTATATGCCTTTATCTTGCTTTAATAAAATGTTAACTTCACACTGTTGATGAATAGCAATGGCTACCAAAATCAGGCTAATTTAATGTAACACTTAACTATGCACGATAAATCTAACAAATATGGGTTGGGGAGGTGCAGTTTAGTGGGTTAGCAGGGAATGGCAAGTGCTCATCACATATATTACTATAAAGACTGCAAAGAGTACAACAGAAGATGAGATAGATGAGGAATTCCTGATAGGAAATACCACCCAGAGTATGTGTGACATTGTGTGGTTGATTGAGGAATAAATATTGGCCAGGTACTGAGGGCACTTACCCATTCCTTTTCAAAGATGCTGTAGCATATTTTAAGTCCACCTCAGAGGGCACACCAGGCCTTTTGTCTGAACTATGCCACTTCCAATAACACAGCACTCCCTCAGTATCCCAGTGGAATGTCAGCCCAGAACTTGCTGCTTAATTCTGTATCATGGGACTTGAATCTGAAACAGCCATTTACCAACTGAGCCACAGTTGACATGATGATGCTTGAGTTCAACATAATAAGGAAAGATGATGGCATATGCAGAAGGTAATAGTTGTGGCTTAGGAGGAACTAGCCGCCCCAACCTCAAAATATTTGGAGATGTAAATATAGTAATAAAGAGCAAATGCATCACGCCAATTGACATATAACAATTCAGAAATACACAACCGCACTGTGTTGAACCAAAACACAGAAATCTACACTTCTACTGACCTGCAGATCTCTGTTTTTGAGGTTTCCTAGCCAGAATGCCTCTTGGCACTTATTGATAGTCAACATTGCTTTGACTCGATACACAAATATTTCCAACAACTTCTTCAGTGGTGGGACATGATTGGTCAGATTAGTATCCTGGTTGAGCTGCAAATCAAGTCAGAAGGATGGGATGAAATATATTTAGTTGACAGTAAAGTCTAGATTAAAGTAAGACTAGCTGGTCTATAACGTGCCAATTCATATCTTACTCCATTTTTTTGGGGGCATCTTTATTACAGGATACACTTCTGTTTTTGGGTACTAACCTTATAATAACACAGCTCTTCTCATCCATTATTTTGAGGTGGGTTCTTCCCAAACAGGTATTTTATTGGCAGCTAGTTAAATTACAGATTCCAAATAGATTGGATTTTCTGATAAACATTAATTTAATACTAAGAGAACATCATTTAAAAGCAATTGTGACATTAAGATAAAACAATTTGGAAAATCCACAGCTAATGCGACCACAATTCACTTGCAACTAATTCACTGTAATATTGAGACTTCTTGGCACTGTAGCCATCCAATATGGTGATATCAAATGTTTAGTTGCTGGAACATATACATTTTGTTTTATATAGGAATAAAAATGCTTTTGCTTGTTTTGCAAAACCAACTGTGTTAACACTGTCAATATGCATTACTCCACATTTAAAATTGCATTTCTGTAATCTTTTCATTGTCCATAATGTTAACAATTCGGGTTATTCCACAAAGTTATGTCCATCCAGCACCTTAGATGGCATTTTTACAGCAATGTTGCTAGGGCAGCACAGTTGATTCACAAGCTTGTTTCATTATAATGAGCTGAATATCAATCCAAAATGACTGGATGAAGATTTTGTCCTTAATGACTGACAGCATTCCCTGTGAAAAAGGTTTTGATATTCCTAATGCAGAGACAAAGGGCAGTTCTACCAATATCAAGCTATGTTTTTCCATATCTTTCTTACTTATATCAGCTGAATGAGGTCTCAGATCCTCTTAGTTTCTAGTATTGAGGAAACTAATCTGAGATACAAGAATTGTAAAATTAACAGAAATTACATAATCATTAGACAACCTGTCATCAAATTCAAATTTGTAACAAGAAAGCTTGCTGATATGAACTCGCTTCAAACTCCAACAATCCTGTGTGTTACAGTCATACCTTGGTATGTCCACACATATGGTGGAGCTGACGAGTACTCAGCTGTAAGGTCTTCAGCAAACTCTGAACATCCCCCTTTAAGAAAAAATAGGATACTCTCAGTAGACAAACCTAAAAGCAGTTATAATGTAAATAAAGCAAGAGTTCACTCAATGTGAACTTGTAACATCATTCCCCCGCACGCCACCTCTCTCATCACTACAGCAACACTCTTGCATCAAATCAAAATACATACCACGAGTTATTCTGGTCTAAAAGTAAGAAAATTTTTTACATCAGCACAATGAAACAACATAGTCATTTCAGCTGACTTTGGAACAAAGCTGAAATTTGCTTGGAGTCAGGAGCACAGAATTTTACAAATTACTATCTCCACAAATCCAAACTGGGAGAAGAAGTGTCCCGAATAGTCTACTTTGCATTCTGGAGTGGGTAGGTCTTAAACCGAGTCAAGCACAAGTTCCCCAGAAAAAATTGAGGGACTGCTGAGTGCAGAGAAGCTGTGTGAAAAGATCCTCCCCACCAATTGCTGATCCAAAATTTTTTCTGTTTAAAAATGAACAGCCCTCTAGCCCTCAAACTGCCCAACATATGCACCATCCATGTCAACCCATACAACCTCACGTTCTATATTCACATCTAAGAGCCCCTCAGATCCTTCATGCTAACCTATTCATTTCCACCCACCTGCTATGGCACTTCATAGACCCTTATCAACTTGGTGCTAACTCACGCTAAACCATGGTTCCACATTTTTCCATATATCCTGGATGCCAACTTACCTCGTATCCACAAGGACAAGCTTCGGGACCCATGTTGGAGTGATAAAAATAAAGTCCTAAATGTATGTTGATGAATTCACTATTCCCTCTCAGAACTGTTATGGTGCAGAAGGAGGCCATTTGGCTAACTGTGTTTGCACCAGTTCTTCAAAAAGAGAATCATTACCAAGTGCGAATCTTCTCCTTCATCCCAATACCGTTGCATACTATTTCTCCTCAAATAATCATCCAATGCCCTCTTGAATGCCTCAATTGAACCTATCTCCACCATATTTCGAGGCAATGCATGCCATACCCTAAGCACTCGCTGTTTGAAAAAATTGTTTCATTTGCAAATCACTTTGAATGTATACCCTTTCCATCTTGTTTCTTTAATGAGTGGGAACAGCTTTTCCTTATCTATGTATCCTGCTGCTCATGATTTTGAAAACTTCAATTAAATCTCCTCTCAACTTCCTTCTCTTCAAGGAGAACAGTCCCAACTTCTTTGATCTATTCTCTTTACTCAAGTTTCTGCTTGAAAGCAGTTGCACTTTAAAATGTTCAGCTGGCTTTGCAAACCGCGGACATATAATCTTGGTAAATAAAAACCAAAAGAACTGCGGATGCTGGAAATCAGAAACAAGAACAGAAATTGCTGTAAAATCTCAGCGGGTCTGGCAGCACCTGTGGAGAGCAATCAGAGTTAACGTTTCAGGTCCAGTGACCCTTCCTCAGAACCAGTTCTGAGCTTTTCCAGCAATTTCTGGTTTTGTTTATGACATATAATCTTCTCACATTCCACCCCCAACAAAAGTACTGGATGCCCGTTTTAGGAGCAGGACCTCTAGAATTGGTGCTCCAGAGCCATTTTAGCTAAGTTGGAGACCATCTCTGTCATTGCAGAAATTCAGGCCATTGTTCTTCATTTCAGAATGGGTTGTACAAAAGAAGCACTTCAGACAGGTAAACAATATTTGCAAAATTCACTCCAAAGCAGACAGATACAAAATAATTTCAGCTCTTATGGGTCACTGGACCAAAACATTAACTCTGCTTTCTCTCCACAGATGTTGTCAGACCTACTGAGTTTCTCTGGCAATTCCTGTTTTTTGTTTCAAATTTTCAGCACCTGCAGTGCTTTGTTTTATACTAGATACAGAGTAGCATCAGCCAACACCTGGGAGAAAATTTGTTGCCGTGCTCCTAGCTGTGGGAATGGCAGACGAAATAGAAGCTATATAGAAATAAAGCAGAAAGGTGTGACTGAACTACATATTTCCTAAAATCACTTTTTAATGTGATTTACTGATAATTATCAATATCTAAACGACCACAGAAATTCCATTTTGTCTGTATTGATTTTCAGCATATATGCATTAAAAACTGCATGCACAAAGTCCAGGTTCAATCACCAGCATTTCAATAATTCACCTGTTAAAATTTATACGTCAATCTTGCTTTAATAGTAGAACTCTCACATCAAAGCCAAAAATATTCTGGGTTAACATCTCATTCCAGAAATCTGTGTACACAATGGGCCTGTAATGTCTACAGTTCCGAGAACACATTGTGTGTTTTGGCGTTCCCTCTTTTGGACAATGAATTAAACAGAGGTCATACCTGCTTTCTCAGTCCTGTGGGCATGTTCATGGTTTTAAGGTTCCCTCTTTTATAAAGTATTAAACGCCTCTTGGGTGGACGTAAAGGATCCTCTCATACAATTTTGGAAAGGAAAGTGGATGTTCTTCACAATGTTCGGGTCATTATTTATCCTTCAATCAATATCACCAAAGCAGGTTGTATGGTCAATATCTCATTGTTGTTTGCAGGAAGTCACTTCAACAAATTTGGTTGTCATGCTTCCAACAGCATAACAATGACTACATTTCAAACGTACTTCATTGGCTATAAAGCACTTTGAAATGTTTTGAGATCGTGTTAGACCGTATATAATTTGTGTCCTTGTTTTTAACCTCATTTTTTTCTAACTCCTTCAGGAACTAACTAATCTGTTGTAGCTCTGCATCAATTTTCAGTTTGGTCATGGTGGTTTTTGACCCGTTTCAAAACCACACATCATTAGACTATAATTAAATGATCTGAACCAATTGGCTAGATAGTGGCTTTGTTCTCAATTTCATCTTATTTTCTATTAAACTTGTACTTTTTGCTGGAAATTCATACCCTGTGTTTCTTGAAGCTGTAGTCGAGGAGTGGCATGCCTTGCTTAAGAAACGATTCAATGAAAAGGCGTCCATGCTGCATTACAAAAATATAATCATGCATTAGATTAAAATACTATGGCAATACCATCTTTGTACAACTAACTACTATTAAAATTGGGCTGTACACACAAAATCAAAGAGTTTAATTGATCTAATTTATGGCAGTTTGGCATTTCAGTGTACTATGCTAAAGGTAGTAGTTAGGAAAACATTGCAATTTTGTAATTCCCACAATCAAAGTCTTGGTCACACACAGTGAAAGATAGGCAATAATTACGGGCTAGGCATTTATTCCTCTTCGGGTTAAGGGAGCGGGTGATGTCATAGAAAAATCGAACAGAGTCATTGCATTCTACTTTCTTATGCCTTCTAAAAAAGGTTCAAGACTAGTATTGAGACATTACAGAACAGAGAACCTAATTTGCCCGATGGTAAGATTAAGGTATATCATTTTTAGCAGCTATTCTGGAGTTACAGAATTGAAATTCTGGAGGCAGAGGTTAAAGTGGGCATTTTTCTCCTATCAGGATGGGCCTTGCAAAATGACAATTTGTTGCAAATGTGAAACTGCATGCTGAAGAGGGATGAGAGAGAATAATGATAAACGATAACTTCTTAAGTGTTTCATTAAATAAACAGAAATATTTTAGCAATTTTTAAAATCTTATTTTCAACAGAATCATTGGCAGTATTGTCAGTTTTAGAAAGAGATTATACTTCAATTATCAAAGACACAAAATTATAGTTCTGTAAACTGAAGAATATTCCGCTTCTTGTGGATTACCAGAACAATCACAGATATTTCAACGTCACAGATTGTGATCTTGTAATCTGGTTGACACAACAAAACAAAGCAAGCAATCCATGGGTTGCAAACTGATTCTGTTCTGGAGTCTGTTTGCAGGTCAATTTGTACGCAAGTCAGAACACAATACAGGACAATAGAAAGCAGCTGTTCGAAGTATGGGAAATGTTCATATTTCAGGTTTTTAAAATTAAATCATGTATAGGGTTGGGTTCATACATTCATAAATCAGGGAGCTTTGTAGTCGGGAATTTTAAATAAATGTTTGCATTTATGTAGTAATCTTCATGATTTGCAAAGTGCTTTAGAGCCAATGAAGTACTTTTGAAGTGCAGTCACTATTGTAGGAAACTCAAACACCAGTATACGCTTAGCAAAGCCCCACAAACGGTCATCAGACAAAAACCAGATTATGTTTTAGTGATATTGCATGACAAATATTGTTTACTTCAGCAGAGAGAGGTCCCCCTGCTCCTCTTTGAAAAGTGTTGTGGGGGACCTATCACATCCACTTGGGAAGGCAGAATGGCCTCCATTTATTATCCTATCTGAGATCTGCAGCTCTACTGATATTGAACTCTACGAGAGTAACAGCTGAGATTTTCTGTTCAATTCTCTGTGTCAGATTTAACTCCCCAGCCTCTAGACTCAGAAATAACTGCTACATCTAAGCCAAGCTGACACTATTATTCATTTCAGATACTAATTCAAGGTTTCATTTGTCTGTTCTAGCAGATATTAAATATTCAATGACACTTTTCAAGAAAGAGTTGACAACTCTCCCAATATTCCTGGTCAATAAATTTTCTCTCAACTGATACTGAACATATTTGGAAAACATATAGCACTGCACATGCTAGGGATGAAAGGTTGCTGCTTTTGCCCATGAAACAGAGACACTGCACTTCAAGGAATAAAGCCATTGACACAAAACCCTTTGAGATGTTTTCATGATATAATAAGATAGTGTAAGAATGCAATTCTTTTTTCTAAGCCACCATTGTCAAACTAAATCAAATTTATAAGTTGATTACCTTGAGACACACACCCAAGATAGGCCTGCTGTCAAACACCTGCACAGTAAGAAAGTATTAATAAATGTAAAAATAAATTTCTTCAAAGTATGAACAATGTAAACGATAGATATTAAAGCAAGAGTTCACAATTAGAAGCTATATAAACAGACAGCCGTTATCTCACCTGCACTGGTTCAGTGTGGAACACAGTAAACAGGAAAACAGGGGAACTGAAAATCCCAAGACTTTCAGAGTGGCACAGGCAAGGAGGAGTTCAACCAGATACTATTCCGTGAAGTTGGAGAACACTTCCTTAAAAGTTGGTGAAAGTTTGAAGCTCTCTTCCACAACATCAGTTCATGCCATGTAAAATGTGAATGTGAATTTTAAATCAGAAATTGATAAGATTATTGTTAACCAGAGGTATTCAGAGAATCAGAGAAGTGTTACAGTGCAGGAGGAGGCCTTTCGGCGCATCATGTCTGTACAGGCTCATCAAATGAGCATCATTACTTACTGCAAATCTCCTGCTTCATTCTCATATCCTTGCACATTATTTTCATCCAAATAATCATCCAAAGCCCTCTTGAATGCCTCAACTGAACCTGCCTCTGCCACATATCCAGGCAATGAATTCCATACTGCAACTACTCGTTGTGTGAAAAAGATTTTCCTCACCTCGTATTTGCTTCTTTCGCAAATCTCTTTAAATCTATGTCCTTTGGATCTTGATTCTTTTACAACTGGGAACAGTTTCTCCCCATCTACTTTATCCAGATCCCTCATGATTTTGGAAACTTCTATCTAGATTTCCTAAGGATCTCCTTCTCTTCAAGGAGAACAGTTCCAACTTCTTTAATCTATCCTCATCCCTGGAATTATTCTTGTAAACCATGTAAATTCCTTCTGCAATCTCTCCAGTTCATTCGCATCCTTCCTATAATGAGGCGCCCAGAGCTGTACACAATTAGAGATTATGAGGAAAGGGCAGGTAAAAGGAGTTAGGTGGCAGATCAGCCGTGACTTTATCAAATAGCAGAACAGACCAAATGGCCTATTCCTGTTCCTATATTCCTATCAAAAGAATAATGATACGAAAATAAGGGCAATTGCTTACCCTTACTAAAAAAATGTGTTATTTTGTTACCTTTACAAGATTTACGAGGATATGGAAATCTCGCACAGCTACATTCCATCGCAGCAGTTTCTCTATCTGTACCTGAAACCAAATGCAGTTCCAGTTAAAATAGAAATGGCTTAAAAATGTATTGAAACAGTTTGATATTTACCCCCATTTTTGTATAGTTTGGGTGTTACAACATGAGCTCCCCTAATCACAAGCTCTTTCTGGTGAGTGGCCTTCACAATGTTTTTTATATTAATAAAGGCAAAATATTGCAGATACTGAAAATCTGAAACAAACGCAGAGAATGTTGGAGAAGCTCAGCAGGTCTGGCAACATCTATGGATACAGAAACAGAGCTAACATTTCAAGTCCATTATGATTCTTCTCACACTTGTTTCTTTCTCCACAAATGCTGCCAGCATCATTCTCTCTAATTTTCTTTCCAGATACGTGGGCCTCCAAGTCCATGTATAGCAGCAACTTTTGGAACCAGTGGTCAGTGCTGCAATCAGCGTCACCATGCCAATCGCCATCTGTGGAACCTTGCAGTGGCTTTAAGAGGGAATGTCTGCTGCCAAAGTTTCTGAGTTTCTCCAGCATTCTCAGCATTTGTTTACAGTTTTTATACTGTCCCTGAGTCCTGAAATATACTTCTCTTGTCCATAATCTTGTATACCATCCCAAATCTGCAGGTCATATAATTTTATCAATTATCAACATCTGTCTGGTGCATGGAGAGGACGTCTGTCAGTAAAGGGGAGCACATTTCATCTAAAGAGTAAAAAATACATCGAGTAACCATTAAAAAAAGCTTACAAATAAATAAGATTCTCAATATCCCCTCTACCACATATATTGTTAACCACGAACACATCAAACCTTTAAAAGAAAATCTACTCATGTACTTTTATTCAATTTTCCCATTTTTTAAAAAAAATCATTTTTATGGGATGAGGGTATCACTGGACTAGCATTTATTGCCCATCCCTAATTGCTCTGAGGGCAGTTCAAGAGTTAACCATATTGCTGTGGGTCTGGAGTCACTTGTAGGCCAGACCAGGTAAGGACAGCAGTTTCCTTTCCTAAAGGGTATTAGTGAACCAGATGGATTTTTCCAAAAATTGACAATAGATTCATGGTCACCATTAGACTCTTAATTCCAGATTTTTATTGAATTCAAATTCTGCCACCTGCCTTGGTGAGATTTGAACCTGGGTCCCCAGAATGTTATCTGGATCTCTGGATTAATAGTCCAACAATAATATCACTAGGCCATCACCTCCTGGCGCTACTGGTGGCAGGCTTCATTCCATACGGTTAGAAGTGAAGTGGTGCAAAATAGTGGAATGTCAAAAGATAAACATTACCTCAGTTGAATCAGACTGCATGCCAGCTGGAATACCCTTTACAGACTTATCCAATTCACTCATCATTACTCGGTAGAAGATAATGAATGTTTGCCTGTTGAGAGATCAAGCAGTTTATTTCACTATTTTGCCAAGTTTTCCTAACCTCAATCTCCAGCTTCACCTTCATGTCTTTTCACACCAAAGTACGCTTGAAAAGAATGGTAAATTTTCCAATGGTATTTTATACGTGTTTACAGCGACAGTAGCCTTGGGGTGATACCTTCTCGTTTTTGTCACTGAATTTTTGGATCCCAAATGATATTTCTCAGTGAGATTGGGTTTGTCTTATTGGAGTCGCAGGCATAAACTGATTTCCAGCCCTTTGATGGCACAGTTTAATTCAGCTCCAATGAATCCAGATGAAGCACCATTAAAGTGAAACCCTTGGTAAACTTATATTTAAATCCATTGCTATGGCTTACTACCATACATGCTCTTCCACTTTCAAGTCGAGATGGTCTCAAATAATTACCTCTTCATGATCAACTTGACTACTATGATTGGTTGTCAGCTTATGCAATTTAATAACTCAAATTAGTATAAACAGATTGCTAGTCTTCTTCATGTCCCATGCCATTATATCCTCAATCTAGCAGCCTAGCTATTCCTAGGTCATTTCACATTAATCAACAACCCATAGCAAGTCTCCAGGTAACTTATTGCTCAGGAAGATATTGCGCTGGGAAGTGCCAATGAAAATTTCAAGTTCAACCATTCTTCCCTCAAAGCAATGTTGCTTTGTCTGTGATCCACCTTAAAATGTCAGATTTGTATTCCATTTCCTCATTTTCTCCTTAAGCTGTTGACTCATAATGGGCTACAATGTTATCAGCATCTTTGGCTCTTCAGTATTTCAACTTGATGAGACCAATAAATGCTACCCAATTACTTTTTAATTAGTCTGTTCAGACATGTTATAAAACACCTCTGAGGTGGGGGGGTGGGTGAGGAAGACACTTGAACCTGGACTTCTGTCCAAAGGTATGGAAACTATCGCTGTGCAACAAGACTTTAAATATTGGTATCCTGACATTAATACTGTCTTTATTAGAAATGTCCAACAGGTAACACTAGACAGTAATTGAAAAAAAAACACCTTAAACCATCTATATAATTTTGAAAATGGAGACCAATTGTACACTGGGGGGATGCAGAGAGAGGGAGAGAGACAGACAGACAGGCAGAGAAATGGTTTCAGCCGTTGCAACAGCCCCAGGAAGCTTAACCATCTGATTTTAGGTAATGGCTGTCTATAATGTCAAAAGTTTAAAATGGTGGCCGAGGAAGCACTCTGTCCACACCTGGAAAGTGTTGGAAACGTATTTGAGCTCCCATCCTTAGTCGAATTCAACAGTTCGGGTACACCCACACCAGCAATTTCCTCCACAGACTTCAGCACGTCATCTGTATGCTTCAGGTAAATACTGAAAACATGGTTTAAAAATAAAACAAAAACATGTCATCAGATTATAAATGTTCACCCAACATAGCAATATTTCACATCATACGTCAAATTATTTTATTCCCATCCATACATTTGATAGTAAAGCTGGAAAAGCAAGCAACACACCTGTTGTAGACCTGTTAATGCAACCAACTGAAGGCATCTGATGAAGTGCGACATCAAAGGTTACTGAGGAAAGTAGAAACTCATGGTGTACAGGGTAGCATATCAGTATAGATAGAAGATTGGCTGGCAAACAGGAAGCAGAGGGTAGGTATAAATGGGTCTTTTTCAGGTTGACAGAATGTAATGAGTAGTATGCCACATGGATCAGTGTTAGAACTTCAACTGTTTACATTTTATACAAAGGACTTAGATGAAGGGACCAAATTTATGGTTGCCAAATTTATTGATGACATAAAGATAGATAAGAAAGTAAGCCATCAAGTTTTAACATAAGGACTCTACAAAAAGATGTCGACAGGGGAAGTAAGTGAGCAAAGACCTGGAAAATGAAACTAAATATGAGAAAATGTATGATTTTCCATTTTGGCAGGATGAATAGAAAATATAATCATTTTACCTAAATTGTGAGATTTCAAAAGCTTTGGCATACAAAGGGTTCTGATTGTCCTCTTGCATGAATCACAAAAGTATAGTTTGTAGCTACAGTAAGTAATTAGGAAAGTAAATATGTTACCAATTATTGTGAGGGGAACTGAATACCAGATAGGGAGGTTATGCTTCAGTTATACAGGTCACTCGTGAGACAACGTCTGGAGTACTGTGCATAGTATTGGTCAACTGTGTAAGAATGTTGTGATAGTTGAAAACCAGGACGTTGTGGTTTGGAAAGGAATTTGCAGGTGGTGAGAATCCCACAAATCTGTTGTCCTTGTTCTTTTCAGTGGCTGAGGGTGTGTGATTGGAAGGTACTAAGGAGCCTTGGTGAGTTGCTGCAGTGCATCTTGTGGATTGTTCATAGTATTGTAATTGTGCTTTGGTGGTGAAGAGAATGAATGTTTAAGGTAGTAGATGCGGTTTCAATCATGTTGGCTGTTTATTCTGGATGGTGTCAAGCTTTGGATGCCACTGGTGTTTCACTTATCAAGGTAATGTATTCCATCACATTTCTGACTTGTGGACAGATTTTGGAGAGTCTGGAGGTAAGTTATTTACCACAAAATTTCCAACATTTACTTGCTCTTATCTCCACAATATTTACGTGGTTGGTCCAATTAAGATTCTGGTCAACCCCCAAAACACTGAAAATGATGAACTCAGTCATAGTAATACTGTCAGATGTCAAGAGGAGATGGCAGGATTCTCTCCTGTTGTGAGTAGTCATTGCCGGACACTTATGTGATGCAAATGTTACAACTTTTCAAGGCTAACCTGACCATTGTCTAGATCTTGCTGTAGTTGGACATGGACTGCTTCAGCATCTCAGCTGTCTGAAATGATACTATACATTCCGCAATCATCAGCAAACATCAAAATTTATGGCTTTATGATGGAGGGAAGGTCACTAATTTACTTACCATAGGAGTGTTTCAAGAGCTTCATTGTATTTATTGCCTTTCTCTTTTTCCCCACTGGGCAAAACCCAAGATTGGCACAAGAAGCCTCGTGTAATTGATGCTGAAAGGAGAGTAATCGTTATTTAAGCAGTCACATCAACAAAACAAAATTATCCTTGTCACATACATCATAGAGTTTAAAAAGTAATCATATAGATATAAGGAAACAAAGGCAAGTTCTGATCAGAAGAGACTTCAAAGTACGTTAAGAAGTGTATGTTATGTAAACCACATTGTTAATGTGTATTTAAAACACTATCAGCCTCAAAAACTGCAGGATATACAACAGTCACACAAGAGGAACACAGTTTAGAAGATGAAGAAATGAGAGCATTTTGGCGGTAGTGATCATAACTCTGTTTCTTTCACGATAGTCATGGATAAGGACAGGTACATACGGCAGGGTAAAGTTTATAATTGGGGGAAGGGTAATTACAATTCCATTAGGCAAGAACTGGGTAACATAAATTGGGAACAGATGCTGTCAAGGAAGAGCACCACAGAAATGTGGAGATTGTTTAAGGTATGCATACTGCATGTGCTCGATATGTTTGTCCCTAGCAGGCAGAGAAGATGCAGTCGAGTGAGGGAGCCATGGTTCTCAAAAGAGGTCGAACAACTGGTTAAGAGGAAGAAGGAGGCTTATGTAAGGTTTGGGAAAAGAGGAACAGAAAAGGCTCTAGAGGGATACAAGTTAGCCAGGAAGGAGCTGAAGAAAGAGCTTAGTAGAGCTATAAGGGGGCATGAGAAAACGTTGGCAGATAGGATCAAGGAAAACTTCAAGGCTTTTTATACGTATGTGCAGAACAAGAGAATGACCAGAGAAAGGGTAGGGCCGATCAAGGATTGTAAAAGGAATTTGTGCACAGAGCCTAAAGAGATAGGAGAGGTCCTTAATGAATACTTTTCTTCAGTATTCACAACTGAGAGGGACCTAGTTGTAGAGGAGGACGTTGTGAAACAGGCAGGTAGGCTACAGGAGGTTGATGTTAGTAAAGAAGATGTGCTAGGAACTCTGAGGAAGTTGAAGATAGATAAATCCCCCAGGCCTGATGAGATTTATCCGAGGATTCTATGGGAAGCAAGGGACGAGATCACAGGGCCTTTGGCGATGATCTTTTTGTCCTCACTGTCCACGGGTATAGTGCTGACAGATTGGAAAGAAGCAAACGTCATTCCCTTGTTCAAAAAAGGGAACAGGGATAACCCCGGAAATTACACACCAGTTAGTCTTACGTCAGTGGTCGGCAAATTATTGGAAAGGGCTCTGAGAGATAGGATTTATGATCACTTGGAAAGGCACAGTTTGATTCGTGTAGTCAGCATGGATTTGTGAGGGGTAGATCATGCCTCACAAACCTTATTGAATTCTTTGAAGAGGTGACCAAACACGTGGATGAAGGTGGAGCAGTGCATGTGGTATACATGGATTTAAGTAAGGTGTTTGATAAGGTTCCCCATGGTAGGCTCATGCAGAAGGTAAGGAGGCATGGTATAGTGGGAAATGTGGCAGATTGGATTTAGAATTGGCTGACCCTTAGAAGACAAAGGGTGATAGTGGATGGAAAATATTCAACATGGTGCTCAGTTACGAGTGGTGTACCACAAGGATCTGTTCTGGGTCCTCTTCTATTTGTGATTTTTATAAATGATTTGGATGAAGGAGTGGAAGGGTGGATTAGTAAGTTCGCGGACGATACGAAGGTGGGTCACGTTGTGGACAGTGCGGAGGGCTGTTCTAGGTTACAAAGGGACATTGATAGGATGCACAGCTGGGCTGAGAAGTGGCAGATGGAGTTTAACCCTGAAAAGTGTGAGGTGATTCATTCTGGAAGGACAAACTTGAAAGCAGAATACAGGGTTAACGGAAAGATTCTTGGCAGTGTGGAGGAGCAGAGGGATCTTGGGGTTCATGTTCACAGTTCCCTTAAAGCTGCCACCCAGGTGGATAGAGTTGTTAAGAAGGCGTATGGTGTGTTAGCTTTCATTAATAGAGGGACTGAGTTCAAGAGCCGTGAAGTTATGCTCCACCTATACAAAAGCCTGATTCGGCCACATCTGGAGTATTGTGTCCAGTTCTGGTCACCTCATTACAGGAAAGATGTGGAAGCATTGGAAAAGGTGCAGAGGAGATTTACCAGATGTTGCCTGGAATGGAGGGAAGGTCTTACGAGGAAAGGTTGAGAGAGCTAGGACTTTTCTCTTTAGAACGACAAAGGATGAGAGGTGACTTGATAGAGGTGTACAAAATGATCAGAGGTATAGATAGAGTAGACAGCCAAAGACTTTTTCCTAGGGTGGAGGTAGCTTTTACGAGGGTGCATAGTTTTAAAGTGAGTGAAGGTAGATATCGGGGAGACGTCAGAGGTAGGTTCTTTACTCAGAGAGTGGTAGGGGCGTGGAATGCATTGCCGGAGAGGGTGGTGGAGTCGGCCTCATTAGGGACATTTAAGCGGCTATTAGATAGGCATATGGATGATAGTATAAGGTAGCGGTGGAGGTTAGATAGACCTTAGGTTTCGGGTAAAAGTTCGGCACAACATCGTGGGCCGAAGGGCCTGTACTGTTCTATGTTCTATGTTGTGCATTAATGCTTTGTCCCTGCAAACTGCTTCAAACCCTCAAGATTTCTGTACACTACCAATTCAGGCTTCTTGCGCATCCCTGATTTTAATTGTTCATCAATTGACATTGAGACTGTTTCTGCTTTCTAGGCACTAAACTCCAGAATTCCATCTGTAAACTCATCCATCTCTATTTTCCTGCAAGGGCCTCCTTAAAGCATGATTATTCTGGTGATCTGTCCAAATGCTCCCTCGTGTGGCTTGTGTTAAATTTTGTTAAATAACACTCCAGTGATTAACCTTGGGATGTTTGATTATGTTAAATTTAATTCACTGCTACTGAACTGAGAAATGTTTACATTGCCTATTGCATTATCCCACCAATAACCACGAGAATGTCAAATGGTGGGTTAGTTAATCAGCCATCTGAATGGATTCATAATTTCATAGCAGCATTCGCAGCAAGACTTAACTTCCTGAACTATGAGCTCTGGCTTGAAGCAGGCAAATAGGGTCCTTCTTCCATTG
>NW_025966328.1:0-4329 GCF_021869965.1 Rhincodon typus
TGCCAGCACTTGGTGTATAACCCTCTCAACCCTACCTTTTACACACACATCCAGATGCCTTTTAAATGCTGTAATTGCACAGACCTCCAGCATGTCCTCTGGCAGCTCGTTCCATACACACACCACCTTCTACGTGAAAAAGTTGCTTCTCAGATCCTTTTTAAAATCATTCCCCTCTCACCTTAAACTTATGCCCTCCAGTTTTGGACTCCCCTACCGTGAGAAAAAAAGACTTTGGCTATTCACCCTATGTATGCTCCTCATGATTTTATAAACTTCTATAAGGTCATCTCTCAGCATCCAACACTCCAGGGAAAACAGCCCCAACATATTCAGCCTCTCCTTTTCACTCAAATCCCCTAGCCCTGTCAACATCCTTGTAAATCTTTTCTGAACCCTTTCAAGTTTCACAACATCCTTCCTATAGAAGGGAGACCAGAATTGAACGCAGTACTCCAAAAGTGGCCTAGCCAATGTCCAGTACAGCCGCAACATGACACCCCAACTCCTACACTTAATGCACTGACCAATGAAGGCAAGCATGCCAAATGCCTACTTCACCACCCTGTCTACCTCCAACTCCACTTTCAAGTAATTATCCACCCGCATCCCAAGGTCTCTTTGTTTGGTAACACTCCCCAGGACCCTACCATTAACCGTACAAGTTCTGCCCTGATGTTTTACCCACCATCCTCCGAGATACCTGTCTTCCTCTAATACTAGTCTTTTAAGCAATCTCAATTTTAACTGTTCTGCCATTTGGAAGCTATAACGTTAGCTGCCTAATTTCCGTAAATTCCTCTTAAACTTTTTCCTCAAGATATCGCTGAAATCTACCTATTTGACCAAGCTTTTAGTCATTTGTTCAACAATCTAATGTAGCTCAGTGTCAGACTTTGCTTTCCAAGCCACTTTTGGGCATTTTAATCCATTAAAATTGCTGTATAAATATAAATTTTGCTGGTGGTATATGTTAAGTTCAAGATTCTGAGCTTTGTGTCATATCCTTTCTTTAAACATAATGCTGTGTAAAATTAATTTTCAGTAGCTTTTTCCACACTAATTAGCAGCAAACTTATTCTGCAGTAAGTAGCAGAAAGTTTATAAATAAAACTTGGAACTGATTAAATTTAAAGCATTTTTGGAACATAAATAGTTTACACCAAAACAGAATGACATATGCTGGCCATTATAAAATTTCTGACCTATTTAAAAACATGCAACTCAACTCCAGTTACATTCATAAAATTTTAAAAGGTGATATTTTCAAAGGTTTGCTCTGACCGTGAAATTGGTTTTTAGATAGTCTTGTTTGATAGAAAGTTTTGTCAGCATAATTTAACATGCCACTGCAAAGGATTCAAATAACATTTCAGATAAGTTCAACAAGCTATTTTGTTTGTGTTTGTCACAAATAGTTTGGAAATAAAACACAATTTCAATAATCAGGACTCTTTAATTGGATGTGAAGCAATTTAGGACATCCTGAGATTATGAAAAGCACAACATAAATTTCCTTGCTACATATTTCCAGAAAAGATTACTCCAGCCAAGCTGTGAAGCACTATTTGAGTCGTGTATGCATTACGTCTCACCATAAAGAAACACTAAAGGTTTACATCGGTTTACTAAATTTTATTGGATTAATGATTATCTATCTGACTCCATGAATGCTAAAACCTTGAACTTCAGGGGAAAAAAAAAATCAATTCATATTCTAATTTATAAAGTTGGAGTGTAATCTCCATTGCAAAAGTAGTTATTACCTATAAAAATCATCACAATTAAAACGTGATGACTTCATCAAACCTGAGCAACTATCAGTTCACAAAATTCAAAAAATGTCAAAACCTGCACAAACAATACACATTTATATTGCATATTGACATAGGAAACGCAACACAAGAATTAAAGGGGCACAAGGAAAAAAATTACAGCAAAAACGAGAAATTAGCATTGTAGCCAAAGAAAGAGAACCACACATGAAAAAAACTACGGCAATTCTTTTATATCAATGGCGCTCAGGGGAAGAAAACCCGACTTTATCACCTCTGCGATTTCTAGTTGCACGGCATAGAACAAACTATTTTGAAAAGTAACGATATAGAGGCAAAATATTACCTTTTATATAACTTTTAATAGAAAATGTTAAAAAGTCCAAAGTTTAAAAGAGTCCTAGGAAACAATAAATTCTCAACTACAATTTACAAACAAGAATACCTCCCACAAACTGAAGAAACGTGTACACAACTTCTAAAATATCAACTTGATGCCGGGCAAACAAAAAGATACTGAAACCAAAACTACACACGTTCTACATCTCAGTTTCTTCCATGATCAACAAAAGCTATACGTAAACCGCCAAACATTTAGTCACGTAGAAACAAAACACAGCTCCCACATCTCAAGTCCTAGCCTTTAAAGTTTGCCACTGCAAGCTTACTTCTATTTAGTCTATACCAAAGGTCGCTGCTAATTAGTGCAGAATATTTTTTAATTAATGTATTAGGCTCGTTATCTATAGGCATCGTATAGTTTTGCGTCGAAGGAACTACATTTCCCAATTTTATGAATCCGCTCTCCTAGAACTCCTACATCTAAATACATGCCCAAGAACATGAGGACTTCAGGCAGAATGTTTTGAACTCCATTCTCCACACGAATCAACATTCAATACAAATACACAATATAGTGAGTCTCCCGCTCAAATACCGTGGTCCACTGTACATAGCCGTGACAGGAGTGAGTTATCCTCAACTACAAACGTTGCCCGCCAAAACAAACACCCATAGCCTGCGGCGACAGGAACACAACAACCGAGGGAGCGAACTTGGATTCATCTCCCATCCTCGGAAAACACCCAATCGACTCACTCGTCTCCGTCCGGGCAGATTCCGGTAGTCTCGTCGTATTTGGTGCAATAGACGTCCGGGCTGTAGTTGAAGGTGCCGTCCCGCCGCCTGATGGGCCTCCTCCGCCGCTGATTGAGGAAATGCCAGTGGAAGCAGGTGAAGGGCCTGTGCTGGGCGCACTTGTGCTGCAAGAAGAGTGGACATTGCTCTGTCCGGAACTCCTTCAAATATCTGCAAAAAAAAAAATCCCCCAGATTAGCGTCTGTCGATTAGGCCAGGCGGAGGATCTGGGCCTGACGGGGCCGAGGCCTGGGCTCCGCTCCGTGCGGGGGAGGGTCGCTGCTCCGGGGCTAAATTAAATGGTGGGGGCGGGGGGTGGGAAGGATGGTTGATGCACTTTTTTGCCGTTATCTTTTTAACATTAGGCGGGTATTGGGTTGCGCTGGATGCGGTGGCGGTGAAACTGCTGCAGGCGGGATCGGTACTTACGTGTAATGAGACGGTTTCTCCGTCTGAGGAGAAGCGCTCGTCGCAGCTTTCGAAACCGACGGCATTTTTAGTCAAAACAATGGACTGCGCGTGCGCAGCACAGAGCGCACTGGGTAATTGGCGGGATGGTTCAAATGTTGGTGCAGGGACATGTGGTTGTAGATATTTTGGCATAAACGTGTTCAGAGATGTTCTTATGGAGTACACCTTTGAACCAGATAGGATTTGCACCCGGACCTTTTCGTCCAGAGATAGTAACGTTATCACTGGAGCACAAGAGCCCTGACATGTGGATATAGCTTTGGATCATAAACATTTCACAACCAGCAAAGGTTCCTCTTTCGGGGACAATTTAAGATTTTCACTTCGTTTTATATGAAGAAGTGCTATCAGCCATGATCCCTGAATAGAATACTTTTAATTTTAAGGTTAACCCCGATTCCCTTTTTATAAATCTTTGCATTGCGTATAATCAAATAAATTAAACCACAGATTCAAACTGAAGCCAAATTTAGAATTGATGCTCGCCTAAGGTATTCCTTACGTTATAGTAGTGACTAACTTCTATAGTATCTCATGTGCTGTGAGCTATCCTGAGGATATGAATCATGCTGTAGAAATGCAAGTCTCGTAACAATGATTCAGCCTTTGGAATGCACTTCCGTGCCGCTCGATGACAGCGAACCTCGGTGTCGAGTGAAAGTGTCGGTTATTTCTAAATGAATTAACAAATGAAACAAATAGCTTTCCGCAACAAAAATTTGCATGCCCTGAGACCTGTCAAAATCCCAGTTCCGACTTTCAAAAAGAAGTTACTCTAGCAAAATTGCTCCTGTGTTGTGTAGTCAGCTTCAGGAAAATGTAAGTGACATTATTACTCCACTATTCCGTATTGACCGGAGCCTTTGTTGACATATAACTTCATTTAACCTGTGAACTGCGATTGCGTTCAAAGTGACACATCCCACTCCTCGAATGAATCAGCAGG
>NW_025966328.1:4729-5411 GCF_021869965.1 Rhincodon typus
GGGTCTGAAGAAGGGTCTAGGCCCGAAACGTCAGCCTTCCTGCTCCTCTGATGCTGCTTGGCCTGCTGTGTTCATCCAGCTCGACACCTTGTTATCTCTTGAGTCAGCAGGTTGCCATCCAGTGGCTAAATACAAATAAAATTCTGCTGTAATAATATTGCAAATCTCTTCAGACAGTGCTTAGAAATGAGGTGGTGTTTGTTATTCGATAAACCTTTCACAGCTACTAAAGTACTGAAAATATCAAAAGGATGGATGAGCAGGGAAAACGATTTTGTTGATTTCGCTGAGGGAGGAATATCCAGAACTCCAAGAGAATTCCTTGATCTTCGAACAATAGAAACGGCTGACGCTTTAAATGTCGCCAAGGCATCATATTCTGAACAGTAATTACAGTTGTGAAAAAGTACCGTGCTGTCCAACCCAGCTTATGAATTTAATCACTCCAAACCCAGAAATAGGACTGTGTTCAAATACAAGCGAACACATCAGCGAATCTATACGTTTCAAAATTGTACATTAGACCCCGCATCTGTCTGTTACCAAGGAGACCAAGTATAAACTGTAGGACACTCAGACCACTGCAAAACTCTGGCGCCGCAGGGTTTGATTGCCAATTTCAATAGAACTGTATCTTTGGTCAAGCAGTCTGCTCTCTTCCCTGGGTCCTCAATCGCAAGCA
>NW_025966328.1:5421-50000 GCF_021869965.1 Rhincodon typus
AGTACTTCCACAAGGACCACGCACAGACTGGCACTCCCCTATTGCATTTCCCGCTGATGCCATCCTTCTTCAGAACTTTTCTTACCTTTAAATCCCGAGATCATCGCGACTCTGATCTTAAATCACTGTTTTTAAATATTTTAATTCCTTCAACAGGATTGACTTTACCTTGTGTTCCCGAGGATACGCCAATCTCTCCTTCGAGAAATGTTCTAAATGACAGGGACCCGGGTTCGATTCCACCCGGGCGACTGTGTGGAGTTTGCACATTCTCCCCGTGTCTGCGTAGGTTTCTTCCGGGTGCTCCGTTTCCTCCCACAGTCCGAAGATGTGCAGGCTAGGTGGATTGGCCATGCTAAATTGCCCGTAGTGTTCAGGGATGTGTAGATTAGGTGGGTTATAGGGGGATGGGTTCTGGGTGGGATGCTCTGAGGGTCGGTGTGGGGTGTTGGGCCAAAGGGCCTGTTTCCACGCTGAAGGGATTCTATGATCTATGACATATGACATATATAATCCGCTATTTTTACAGATGACAGCACATTTTAACATGTGGATTTAAGATTACTTTTGAAAGGGCACAACTCACTGTCTGAATGAGTCAACCAGTAGCGAAATACTAATAGCAGGCTATGAAATAATAATATTTCAGTTGTCTTGACACAGTACTTTACAGTTTGTTTTTGCGATGTGGTGGCCTTCCCATTCCAATTCACAACACCAAAGCCTGCTTTAGAAAAAGGAATATATTCCACTCCCCCAATCCTCTTGATTATTTGAAAACACGTCAAATAGATCATCTATTACGTCTCTAATTTTTCCCACTTCTGATGAAAGGTTACAGACCTGAAATGTTAAGTCTGTTTCATTCCATTTATTTTCCCATAACCCGCTGAGTATTTCTAGTTTTTTTTTGTTTTTATTAGCATCAAACAGATAAAATTTCAAAATCTAGTAAATGTATTAAATTAATGCGAACAAATATTTTCACTCAAATATCCTGTTAGCAATTTTTTTAAAAAACGTAAAGTAACAGATTGCAAATTTTAAGAGTTAGCCTCTGTCGTTAACTTTTGAAGAGACATGACTTCTCTTTTATCAGACCTGCCGGGCTGTTTTTGCTGAATTTGTCAAGCAGACTCAAGGTATTTTTAATAAAAACCAAAAGAACTGCGGATGCTGTAAATCAGGAACAAAAACAAAGTTGCTGGAAAAGCTCAGCAGGTCTGGCAGCATCTGTGAAGGAAAAAACAGAGTTAACGTTTCGGGCCCAGTGACCCTTCCTCAGAATTCCGAGCTTTTCCAGCAACTTTGCTTTTGTTCAAGGTATTTTTAACTCGTCAGAAATTGTTTTGCTTCTCCCTAATGCTCAGGAAGGAAATGCTAGATACCCTCAATATTGATGTTCATGATTTGGCTTCTCAAATTAGAAAAAAAAACAAATTGCTACCCAATTACAAACTAAACAATCACCAGCCATGCATGTGTTCGAATGTTGTCACAGAGTCACAGAGATATACAGGACGGAAACAGACCCTTCGATCCAACTCGTCCATGCCGACCTCCCAAATAAATCTAGTCCCATTTCCCAGCATTTGGCCCAAATCCCACTAAATGTTTCCTATTCATTTACCCATCCAGATGTTTTTTAAATGTTGCAATCGTACCAGCCTCCGCTGTGGTATCTCGTTCCTTATATGCACCATTCTCTGCGTGAAAAAGTTGCCCCTTAGATCCCTTATAAATCTTTCCCCTCACACCTTAAACCTATGGCCTCTAGTTTTGGACTCCCCCACCCCTGGGAAAAGACCTTGTCTATTTACTCTATCCATAACCTTCATGATCTTATAAACCTCTATAAGATCACCCCGCAGCCTCTGATGCTCCAGAGAAAGTCACCCCAGTGTATTCAGCCTCTCCCTCTTGCTCAAACCCTCCAAACCTGGCAAAATCCTTGTAAATCTTTTCAGAACCCTTTCAGGTTTTGCAGCATCTCTGGTCAACAGTTCACTTCTTTTGAGATCACAGCCACAAACCTTGCAATAACACAGATCTGATAAGACCCCAGCACTAGATGAAACTTCAGACTTCATTCAATCACTAAACTTTAAAGAGATATCCCAAAATTAGAAATTTTAAAGTGCATATTTTTGCCACATCCATGCACAAGTTACATACTTTGACTAATATTTGGAGTTAAAATCAAAAAGGAGCATGGGTTTGGTGTTTAATGCTTGTTGGTCCTACCCCTGGATTGTGAAGAGAAGTAATGAACTTCTGCCCGGACTCTCTCTTGATTCTTGATTCTCATCTTTCTCTATTTCTTTGTCTCCTGTTCCAGACAATGGAGGAAACACCCTTTGCACATTGGAATTATGCTCTTGCTCTGAGGGGCACTTGTTGCTCTGAGGATCACAGTGACTGATGAGGCTATCCTAAGCAAGTACATGCAGAAAAGAAATAACTTGAATCTGTGCCAAAGAAAATGTTTGATAAACCTTATTTGATAAACACAGTTGTGATGTGTACGGCATTGAAAATGTATTAGATCTCCCAGCTCCGGGATCAAAGTTTTGTCCAAGAATTTTCCATGGAAAAGTGACAACATTAAAGTCTTTGTTGTCTGTTGATTTTAAAATGTACCTTGTGTGTTGAAAACAATAAAATGAAATAGAAGATAGTCTTGTAAAATCACATCCAATAATTTTGTGAAATCCTGATTATCTACATATATTGCAACTTCTTCTCAATCATTTTAAGTTAACAGGTGACTGGAAAAACAAAACGAGTCACTTTCTGAAAATATTTTTAATCCAATCTGTTGTTTAAATGATTTAAGAGCTACTAAGGTAACTTATTATATGCGAGATGCTAGATGATTTTAGAAAGAGTCAGCATGGACTCAATTAGCCTCCTGTGTTGCTATCGGTATCTGTAATAAATATCGATATCAAAGTAAAGTTTTCATGGTGAACTGTTCACTGGGGTTAAATTCTCATGGTTTGTCCTTGACGTCTTTATTGGCCATTACTCTCTTAATCTCTAGCTTGACCCCGTCATTCTAATTAATGACACATTTGTTACTGTTCACTATGGAATCTGTACACATCAGTGCCATGATTCAGTTCAGGTACAATCGCTTCATCTGCATGCTTTTTTTCTGGTTAAGGTCCTGACATTAGTAGTCGATTTGTCATTAAATATAGTTTCAAGCTGGGTTTGTGTTCTTCCTTTCAATAAAATATCAAAATATTGTGTACAATTTAGAAGAGTTCATTTTTAGAAGGATATAATATTACTGGAGAAGATGCAATGCAGATGTATTGGGATGCCATCAGAATGCAAGTGTACAGTTATCAAAGAAAAGAAGTTAATTTATTTTTCTACAGAAGCTGATAAGGTTAAAAGGTCAGAATTAACAAGTGATGTTTTGTTTCTATGCATCGGTGACAAGGTAACTAGAAGAACAGGTTTAGAGCACACTTGCACGGAAATCACAATACTGCCAGTACACAACAGATTTCCCAAATACATAGAGGGAGATAGAAGAGGAAGATGGAGATAAATTGATGAGAATTGCAAAAATACTATGGCAATAATAAAAGGATATTGTTACAAGACAGAGGCAGGGAGTCAATTCAAATCAGTCTCCCTATCCCTGTCTTCACAAAACAGTAAAACTAAAATACTCAATGACCCTCAAAAACAAAAACAGAAGTTGCTGGAAAAGCTCAACGGGTCTGGCAGCATCTGTGAAGAGAAATCAAACTTAATGTTTCAGGTCTGGTGATCCTCCTTAGAACTGATGGTAGCTAGGAAAATGTCAGTTTATATAAGACCATAAGACATAGGAGCAGAAATTCGGCCATTTGGCCATTGAGTCTGCTCTGCCATTCAATCATGGCTGATAAGTTCCTCAACCCCATTCTCCTGCTTTCTCCCCATAACCCTTGATCCCCTTGATAATCAAGAACCTATCTATCTCAGTATTAAGTGTACTCGATGACCTGGCCTCCACAGCCTTCTGTGGCAGTGAATTCCATAGATTCACCACTCTCTGGCTGAAGAAGCTTCTCCTTATCTCCATTCTAATAGGTCTTCCCTTTACACTAAGACTGTGCCCTTGGGTCCTAGTCTCTCCTACAAATGAAAACATCTTTCCAACATCCACTCTGTCCAGGCCATTCAGTATTCCGTAAGTTTCAATTAGATCCCCCCTTCATCCTTCTAAACTCCAATGAGTACAGTCCCAAAATCCTCAAACGTTTCTCATACATTAAGATTTTCATTCCTGGGACTATTCTCATGAACCTCCTTTGAACCCGCTCGAGGGCCAGTACATTCTTCCTGAGATATGGGGCCCAAAACTGCACACAATACTCCAAATGTGGCCTGACGAGAGCCTTATAAAGCCTCAGTAGTATATCCCTGCTTTTACATTCAAGTCCTCTCAAAATAAATGCCAACATCGCATTTGCCTTCCTGACTACTGACTCAACCTGCAAGTTTACCTTGAGAGAATCCTGGACTAGAACTCCCAAGTATCTTTGCACTTCAGACTTCTGAATTTTCTCCCCATTTAGAAAACAGTCCATGCTTTTATTCTTCTTACCAAAGTGCATGACCTCACACCTTCCCACATTGTACTGCATCTGCCACTTCTTTTCCCACTCTCCTAACCTGTCCAAATCCTTCTGCAGCCTCCCCACCTCCTCAATACTACCTGTCCCTCTACCTATCTTTGTATTGTCTGCAAACTTAGCCAGAATGCCCTCAGTTCTTTCATCTAGATCATTAATGTATAAAGTGAAAAATTGTGGTCCCAGCACTGACCCTTGCAGAACACCACTTGTCACTGGCTGCCATCCTGAGAAAGACCCTTTTATCCCCACTCTCTGCTTTCTGCCAGACAGCCAATCTTCTATCCATGCTAGCACCTTGTATCTAACACCATGGGCCCTTATCTTACTCAGCAGCCTCCTGTGCGGCAAAGGCCTCCTTGAAATCCAGATGGATAACATCCATTGGCTCTCCTTGATCTACCCTGCTCGTTACTTCCTCGAAGAATTCTAACAGATTTGTCAGGTATGACCTCCCCTTGATGAAACCATGCTGACTTTGCCCTATTGTATCATACACTTCCAAATATTCAGAAATCTCATCCTTTAAAATGGACTCCAAAATCTTACCCACCTTCGAGGTTAGGCTAATCAGCCTGTAATTTCTCATCTTTTGCCTTACTCCATTTTTAAACAGGGGTGTCACGTTAGCAATTTTCCAGTCCTCTGGGACCCTCCCTGACTCTAGTGATTCCTGAAAGATCACCACTAACGCTTTCACTATCTCTTCAGCTATCTCCTTTAGAACTCTGTAGTCCATCTGGTCCAGGTGATTTATCCACCTTCAGGCCAATCAGTTTTACTAGCACCTTTTCCTTGGTGATGGCCACCATACTCAGTTCTGCCCCCTGACTCTCTTGAATTTTTGGGATATTACTCATGTCTTCCACTGTGAAGACTGACGCGAATTATTCAGTTCCTCAACTATTTCCTTGTTCCCCACTATTATCTCTCCAGTGTCATTTTCCAGTGGTCCAATGTCCACTTTTGCCTCTCTTTTGCCCTTTATATATCTAAAGAAACTCTTACAGTCTTCATTTATATTACTGGCTAGCTTACCCTCATATTTAATATTCTCCCTCCTTATTTCTTTTTTTGTTGCCCTCTGTTGGTCTTTGTAAGCTTCTCAGTCCTCTGGTTTCCCACAGCCCTTTGCCACATTATATGCTTTCTCTTTTGCTTTTATGTTATCCCTGACTTCCTTAGCCAACCATGGTTGCCTCATCCTCCCTGTACCATGCTTCTTTTTCCTAGGGATGAAGATTTTGCTGTGTCTCCTGAATTACTCCCAGAAACTCCTGCCATTGCTGTTCCACTGTCTTTCCTGCTAGGCTCCTCTTCCAGTCAATTTGGCCCAGCTCCTCCTTCATACCTCTGTAGTCGCCTTTATTCAGCTGTAATACCATTACCTCTCATTCTATTTTCTCCCTCTCAAATTGCAGAGTAAATTCTATCATCTTATGATCACTGCCTCCTAAGGGTTTCTTTACCTTAAGCTCCCTTATCAAGTCTGCCTCATTGCACAACACTAAATCCGGTATTGCCTGTTCCCTTGTGGGCTCCACCAGGAGCTGCTTCAAAAAGCCATCTCATAGACATTCCACAAATTCCTTTTCTTGCAATCCACTACCAACATGATTTTCCCAGTCCCCTGCATATTGAAATCCCCCATGATCACTGTGACTTTGCCTTTCTTACACAACTTTTCTATCTCCTGGTGTATTTTGCACCCCAGATTCTGACTACTGCTTGGAGGCCTGTACACAACTCCAACTATGAATTTTTTACCTTTGCGGTTCCTCAACTCTCCTCACACAGATTCCACACCATCTGACCCTACTTCGTTTCTTCCTACTAATAAGGCAACCCCACCCCCTCGGCCCACCTACCTATCTTTTTGATAGGATGTATATCCTTGGATATTCAGTTCCCAATCCCGATCCCCGATGCAGAAGATAGGGTGGGAGTAGGGGTTAATGAGAAAATGATAGATGGGGATAGAGCCCAAACAGGGAATTGAACAGTTGGACAGACAAAGGATATGGATGATAATGATCTGGCTCAGAGAGTGAATAGCTGTTAATGGAGACTGTTAGTGGCTAACAATAGGTAACATGTAATGGCAGATGAAGTGCTAACAAGGCCTGGTGTGTGGGTTTGGGGGCTAGGACATGGGAGAGTTCGGGCCCTAAAATTATTGAACTCAATATTGAGTCCAGAGGGCTGCAGGGTCCCCAAGCAGTAAATGAGGTGTTCCTCTTCCAGCTGGCACTAAGCTTCGCTGGAACACTGCAGCAAGCCTGAGACAGAAATGTTGGCCAGGGGACAGGGAGGTGTGTTATAGTGGCAGGCAACTGGGAGCCCAGAGTCTTTTTTGCGGATGCTCAAAGTTGCCCCAATGGATTCTAGCCAGACTTTGTGAATAACCGATACCAGATACAAAGTTTATTCTTAACAAAAGAATTGACAATTTATTAATAATACAGTAGCTTTAGCAAAACAAAGTTAAACAACAAGGTAATCTCATTAATACCTATGATTTAAATGCAATCTTTGATTCTAGGCCCTACTTACACATACATAGACAGACACAATTGAGGGATAAATTAAAGAAAAATAAAGGGAATGTAACTAGCCAGTTCACTTAACCAGTTTCCACGATCTGTAATATCACAGGCACAAGGGATTTTATTTTGCTTGGCTTACGAAGACATTGGTCAATGCAAATAGTTTTCAGTCGAGTCTGACGAATATTTGCTTAATACATAACTGAGATTCTATTCTCCAAACTTTCTATACGTTGATATTGGGAGGATAATCAGGGAGCAACCAAACCTCCATCCTGCAACTTTGGCAGCCACAATCCTTCTGACAAAATGCACAGTTCAAAACTAGTTCAAATTTAGGTTTCTCTTTGTTCGACTGGATGACACTGGTCTCCCTCTGAGGCCCCTGTTAACATTAAAACATGTCATTAATTTGAGCATAATTCATCTCCAAAATCGAAATGCCTACAGTGTTCATCAAATATTAACTTGCAATTAACTTTCAGGCCTGGCCCCATAAACAAATATTAGTTTGTTTGTTCTCTTCTTATTTAAAAAAAATGTTGCTACTTACAGTCCAAAGGTCACTTTCAGCTCACAGCTCACAGTTGACAGCACATAACCAAAAATGATAAAAATGAAAGATAAAATGTTGAAGGTCTCAACAGCATTTAATTACCCCAATAATAATTGGGTTCCTATCAGTATAAAAGTTTCACAATTCTAAATTAATACATTAAATAGAACATTGGTTTGCCACTCTATAGCAAGCTCAACAAGAAAAGGTGCAGCTGTCATTATGTTGTAGAAATGAAGCTGGGAACTTGAAAGGATATCAGCATTAGAGCATTTGATGGTCATGTTCAGCACAGCTGTGGAATAGGACAAAGATGAATCAAGAATATACTTTTTCATTCAGTGAAATGCCGATTTTATTAAGTTGAGGTTTGATTTGGAAAACATGGATTGGAAACAACTACTTGAAGATAGATCAGTGTCAGAGCAATGGAAGATGTTCAAGAAGATCAAGAGGTTTTGAAACAAATATATTCCCACAAATAAGACACCCCTGGATGTCAAAGACCATACAGAGTACAGAAGATAAGGCAAAAAATGGAAGCCAAAAGGAATATAGAAATTGTCAGGGTGACATTACAGAGAGAATTCTGAAGACAAAGAATTTGGCAAGTAAAGTTAAGCAAAACCCAAAAATGATTCATACATAGATAAAAGACAAAAAAAAATTAAAGAAGAAATATGGCCTTTAGTGATCAAAAAAGGAACCAACATATGAAGGCAGTTGATGTGACCATGATTCCTAATGAATCGTTTGCATCTGTCTTCACATAAAATGGAGACAATTGCACTTAAGGAGAAAGAGTGTGAAACGTTTGATATCATAACCATTGATCGAGAGGAAATATTAAGATTTTGACATTTGGATAAATCACCAGACATGGATGAAATGTATTGCAAGTTACCAACAGAAGCATGGGAGAAAATAGCATAAGCTCTAACCATAATTTTCCAATCATCTCTGACTACAGGCATGGTGCCATAATGCTGTTAATATTTTACAACTGCTAAAACAGGACCAAGGGATAGAGTAAGTAATTATAGGCCTATCAGCCTAACTTCGATGGAGGACAATTTGATAAAATGTAACCCATGCAGATTTCAACAACGCTTTTGACAAAGTCCTCTGTGCAAAAGGTAAAAGTCCATGGGATCCAACAGAAAGTGAAAAGGTGAATTTCAAATTGACTCAATGGCAGGAACCAAAGTGCAATGGTTGACGACTGCTTTAGCAACTGGAAGGTGTTCCACTGGGTTCAAGACTAGATTGCTAGCTTTTTAATGGATCAATGATTTAGACTTACATGACCCCTACATTTATAGAAGTTTGGGCCTGATTCAAAAATTGGTCATATGGTTGACATTGAGAAATAAATCCGTAGACTTCAGTATGTGAGCAATAAATTGGTGAGTTGAGCAAAAAAGTAGCAAATGAATTCCATCCAGTGAAATGAGAGGTAATGCATTTGTGGAGGGCAAACAAGGCAAGGGAGTACAGAATAAATGAGAAGTGTAATGGAACAAAAGGATTTGGATCCTGGCTGTAACAAATCAGATAGATAAGGCGGTGAATGCAGCATATGTGATCCTGGCCATTATTAATTGAGGGATAGAAGATCAAACAGGCTATGCTATCAACTGAAACAAACACGTTAGGACACAGCTAGAGTATTGTGCATTATAAAATAAGAGGTCATTTACAAAGACTTTGCCACAAGTTAATATTTTAATTTTGAGGAAATATTGAAAATGTTGAGATTACTTTCTTTGGAACAGAGAAAGCTGACGGGAAATTTAATTAATGTGTAAAGAATCATAAGGGGCCAAGATAGAATAGGAAGGACCTATTTCCCTTTGAAGAGGTCAATAATGATATCCCGTCACCAAGTCACCCTTTATTTCGTCTTCTTCTTCAGGTGGTAATGGCATTGAGGCTACAACATCTGCTGTGTCCATTTCATCCTCAGAGGTTTCTTCGAAACTAGGTGGAGGGGAAGAACCCACAGGTTCTGACAGCCTTGCTGAATATTCTGACCGGCCAGGTATGTTTTGCTCCTGCCCCATTTGCGAGATTGCAGCTTTCATGTGGCCCGCGTGCTTGTTTAGGACTGCCTCTCCTACTTGAACTTTGTACGCCACAGGACTAGACCTCACACCAAATCTGCTTGTTACCCATATAGGGCCATTGTCAAATAACGTCCCCTGAAGTAAATGCCTCTCTTACTTAGAGGAGTCTTGTGTCCAGTTTTGGCATTCCTGATGCCATTTCACCCTCCCCCGCATGTCCAGGAAGATCAAGTTTAACCTGGTGTGGAGTCTTCTCCCCATTAGCAATTCTCTGGAGCTATGCCTGTAGTTGAAGGGTGATCCTATAATCAAACAGGAACCGGGACAGTTTGGTATCAAGTGAAGCTGTAGGCTGTTTCTTTAAGCCTGCCTTCAAAGTTTGGACTACTGTTTCTGCCAGACCATTGGATGATGGATGGTACAGAGCTCTCCTTCCATGCCAAATGCCATTTGACTTTAGAAAATATTTGAATTCCCTACTGGTCAATGATGGCCTGTGGTCTCTGACCAACACTTCTTGGAGTCCGTGTATTGCAAAAGATGCTCACAACTTTTCAGTTGTCATTCTCGTGTTTGACGAATGAATCTATGCATGTCCAATCACTTTGAGTGAGTGTCCACAATGACTAAAAACATATAGCCCGTGAAATGACCTGCACAGTCGATGTGTAACCCAATCCAGGATTTACCCAGGCATTCCCACAAATGTGGGGAAGCTGCTGGCAGTAATTTTTGTCCTTGTTGGCACTCTGGCCACTGCCCCACCTATGTGACTATGTCACCATACAATCCTGGCCACCGGACATAACTTCTCAACAACATTTTAATTTTCAAAACCCCTGGATGACCCTGGCGGAGTTCAGCCAGTATCTGGCAACAACCAGATCGGGACAATCACTCTTGCTGTCCTCTATGGTGATCTGGTCTCACCGGGTCCAGAAAGGTTGTGATGGTCCTTTTGTTTCCCCATCACCACCAGGTGATTTAGTTTTGCCAGGATGGGATCTTTTTGTGTCCACAGTCTAATATTGTCAGCAGTGACCGGAAGGGTGTCCAGAAAATTTAATACAAGAACAGACTCTTCTAGTGCTGTCACCACCGGTAGTGTATCTGCAAATGGGAGGCGGCTCAATGCATCCGCATTTGCCACTTGACCTCCCGATTGTGTTCCAACTTATAATTGTACGCAGTCAGAATGGGAGCCCACCACTGAATTTAAGCTGAAGCTATGGTTGGCACGGCCTTGTCCTCCTTGAGTAGCCCAGGGCAGGGTTTGTAGTCTGTTACTATTACAAATTTACATACGTAAAGGTATTGGTGAAACTTTTTCACACCAAGGATGACCACCAAACCTTCCTTCTCTATCTGGGCGTAGCTTCGTTCAGATTAAGCATATTCTATCGGGAGTTTCTCTCTGCTGGGCCATTTGTGAGCCAACGTACCCTGATCCCGTATGGGAAGGCATCACATGTCAGCACCACATCTCGCTTGAAATCGTAGTGTACCAACACCTTAGACAGCAATAACTGCTTCTACACTTCCCTAAAGGCTACATCTTGGCTACAAGACCATTTCAAAGGCTGACCCATTTTCAATAGCAGATTAAAGGATGCCAGGATGGAGGACAAGTTACATCAACCCAAGGAAAGGCCTAAGCTCAGGTACAGGCATAGGAACCAAGGCACTTTTGATTGCCCTCACTTTATCTTCCAAAGGGTGTAACCCTGTCTTGTCAACTCTGTAGCCAAAAGTAGGGCACTTAGGGTGCCTGGAACACACACTTCTTTCCCTCCTAAGGTGTACATCCGCCTTGGAGAAGCATTTAAGCACTTCGTCCAAGTTCTCTAAATGCCCTTTGTTGGTCTTCCCGACAATCCTGATCATCCAGATAAATGGCAACCTGGGTAGGCATTGTAAAACATTCTCTATTGTCTGCTGGAAAATGGCACAGGCTGATAAGACCCCAAAAGGCAGTCTCGTATATTGATAGAAACCATTATGTGTATTAATTGTAACATACGTCTGGGAATCTTCATCTGATCACAATTGCAGGTATGCATGGCTCATGTCCAGCTTCGTGAAGGACAGCACCCTGCCCCCACTAGTTTTGTGTATAAGTCCTCTATACGAAGGATTGCTGGTATTTATCCAGCTGCAAAAAGTAGTTTACTGTTTGTTTGAAATCCCCACAAAGGTGAACTGACATGTCGGGCTCCACAATCGGTATGACTGCTGCTACTCATTCCGCAAATTGTACTGATTTAATGATTCCTTCGCCTTCCAACCTCCTGGTTTCTGCCTCTACTTTTGTACATAAAGCAAATGGCACTAAGCAGGCCTTGTAGAATCATGGAATTGTTTCTTTGTCAACATGTAGGGTGGTCTTATCTCCTTTAAAAGACCCTAGATCTTCCTGAAAATCTTCTGGGTATTTAATTAGGACTTCACTCAGGCAGTCATTTTCTAATCGAAAAATGTTGAGCCAATCCAGTTGAAACTTTTACAACCAACGTTGAGCCATCAAGCTTGGGCTCAGGCCTTTTAGTACAATCAGTGGTAACTAAGCCAGCTGCTTCTCATAAGAGACGGGAACTGAAGTTGTACCCTTAATCTGTCAGGGTTCGCCAGTATAGATTCTGAGCCTGGCCAAGGTCTTCTGCACTTACAGGTTGGAGGCAAAAGTGAATTTTGGCTGAGACTGGTTCCTCAATCGCTGGCACAGCCACCAAGTATCGACCCCAATTTGAACGGGGTGACCATTTAACCAGACATTTATTTTGATTGGTTCTGTTTTGGATGTTGCTAAGCAATTTAACTGTTCCAAATCCAAGGTAGGTGGTCTTTCCAGAGTGCGCACTCTCCTGATACCAGCCTATGAGTTTACTTACTCAATTTAGATTTAGTGGGACTCTTTTGCTGTCTCAAGTCTGCATACCAGCAGGAAATACAATGGCTTGCCGGCCTGGATCCTGAAGAAGATATTAACCATTTGGCCAAGGCTTGGCTTTGTTCTTGGGTTTTGCTGTGGGGTGACCTAGAGTCCCTCTGTTCAGGATCTGCCCTGAGTGAGGCTGTGCAGTTGCCTTCACTCAAGTGGTGTCTCCCAGGTTCAGTTGGCCTGACAAGTGTGTCCACTTCCATTAGCAACCCTGTAACTCGTATGCTCCACTTGCCACATTTTCTAATGATAAAGCCAGTTGTAGTGCCTGTTTGAAGCCCAGTTGGGCTTCAGCTAGTAGGTGCTTTTGCATGATCACATCATTAATCCAGAAGTCACACGACACCAGGTTATAGTCCAACAGGGTTATTTGAAATCACAAGCTTTCGGAGCATAGCCTCTTCATCAGGTGAAGTGTGAGAGAAGCACAAAGAACACAACTTATAGGCAGAGAGAGATCAAAAGACCATACAAATGGTGTGAGTGGAGTTCAGAATAATAAGTCTCTGGAGGTGATCCGAAGTGTCAGACGGGGTGAGTAAAGTGTCAGCAGCTGAACAACAAGCGAAGGGATGACCTCTAATCCGATTAAATGAGGCAGAGAGATAATTACAAAAAATTAAAAATAAGGTGGTGCTGGAGACAAACCAAATGGCTGGAATAACATGATACGTGTAAGGGTTCCATGCCAATGATTTAACCAAACCAAATTCCAAAACTGTATAAACTAATTAAGACAGAGAGATCATAACAATTTATCCAGGTGATGGTGTCAAAACAGGACAGTAAGGAAGATTTTACAGATACAAAGCAGTGTGGTGGGGTCACATGTAGCACAACATGTACCCAAGATCCCATTTGAGGCCGTTTTCATGGGTATGGAACTTGGCTATCAGTTTCTGCTCGATGATTCTACATTGTTGCGTAGCTCGAAGGCCACCTTGGAGGATGTTTAGCCGCCAGATCAATGGGGTCCATTTTGATAGTGGGGCAGAAATTGAGCCCTCGGCTGATAACTTCAGTTTTGTCTGGTTGAGGGGTCTGGTCAGACAACTTGATAATGGATTTCCCTGTGGTGGTACCAGTTTCAACTGTGATATCAGGGAAGCCTTGGTTACTGCTGGCACTCACACCATTTGTATGTTCTTTTGCTCTCTCTGCCCTTGATCTCTCTCTTCCCATAAAGTCTGTGTTCTGTGTGCTTCTCTCTCACTTCGCCTGACAAAGGGGCTATGCTCCAAAAGCTTGTGATTTCAAATAAACCTGTTGGATAATAACCTGGTGTCGTGTGACTTCTGCCTTTGTCCACCCCAGTCCAACACTGACACCTCCACATCGTGGACGTCATTAATCTGGCGTACCAAATGGTCTCTCAGCATCTCACTTAGGGTTAAACCAAAATTGCATGCCTCTGCCAGTTGTCTTAACCTCATCAAAAATCCTGATACAGATTCCCCTGGTTCTTGAAATGACAAATAAAACCGATAGCGTCTCAGAATTAGAGGAGACTTGGGATTGTAATATTCCTTAATTAAATCCATCAATTCTTGAAAGGTTTTAATATCTGGTACCTCAGGGAAAGTTAGGCTTCTAATAACTGAAAAAAACTGCGAGTTCACAAGCTGTCAGGAGAATTACTCATTGCTTTTTGTCTCCCCCAATGTCATATGCCCAGAAAAAATAATGCATTATTTCTACATTCTGGGCCCAGTCTTCGAGGACAGGATCAAATGAGTCAAACCTCCCAAATAGCAGCATGATGCCAGAAATGCTTACCCCAAATCAAAACAAATGTTGCAAGCACATCTCTTCAGGGGCAATCCCATTCTCATTGCCACTGAAATAACTCCACAAACAACAGCTTTCAGAGCCTCAGTCCTTCTTCAGGTGTTAGTGAGAGACATAGTATCAGACACAGAATTTACAAACTTTTGATCTTTTACTTACAAATTTTGTGTCTGATACTACCTCTCTCACTAACACCTAAAGAAGGACTCAAGCTCCGAAAGCTTGTGCTTTCAAATAAACCTGTTGAACTATAACCTGGTGTCATGTGATTTCTGACTTTGTCCACCCCAGTTCAACACTGGCATCTCCACATCATGTCAATAAAAACCGGTATCATATCACCGAGTTGCCCTTTATTTACATGTGCACAGTAGATGACACTGACCAAACTAGCTCAAAGCTAGTTCATAGCGTGAACAGAACCCTTGACACTCCTGTTTATATCTGTCAGCCAGGACTCCCTGACTGGGGCTGCTGACCTGGTCCAATCAGGGAACTCATATTCTATGTGACTCACCTGGTTGACCTTGTTCCAGTCACTATCACCCCTTCCCCTTTATTGAGCCTCCCTCTGCTGTATAATTCTACAATTTATGATTCTATTGATTCCATATCAATAGCCCCTCATTCTAAATCCTCATATCGTCTGTTTGTCTTGACTGAAACATATATTCTCTGAATGCAGCAGGTGTTCCTTCCAGTCCGGTCTTTCCTTCAGGGCAGCTCCCTCTTTTGGTATAGACTTGCAATCACATTGTGCTTTCTGACATTAACAACAGTAATGGTAATGACTCCAATCATTTAATACAAATTAAGTTTCTAAATGCTGTCATAATTATTTAAATGAATGCACACAGGAAGCGTTCACCAATAAGTATATGATAAATGACCTGGTAATCTGCTTTGTTGATCTTCAAATAATGAGAAATGTTAACTCAAGACACGAAGAGAACTCTTCTGTTCTTCAAGCATCATTCATTTGAGCTGCCAGATGGGGCATCAGTTTAATGTCCAATTCATTCCCACAGTTCTACTAAAGTGAAGTCAGACACAGAGGGAATCAGAGAAACACTCAGGATTCAGGGAAAAGATAAAGCAGCTGAGACCTGAGAGAGATCTTCAACATGACAACGCACGAGCATAAGCCTCATGTATCAAACACCTTTTCTCAGTCACTGAAATTTATTTAATTTTACTGTTCTGAATATTCATCACTTTTAACAACCTTGTTTCAACTTCTTTGTCACATTAACAAGATATTGAAATTTCTTTCTGATGGCATGTATTAGACTAGACAGGAATCCCACTGTTAGGGAGCTAGAGTTAAAATTGCACTTTTCAACTTATTCTCCATTCTGTACCTCCTGGGCCGTATTTAGATCACAGTTTTGGTTGACTTTAGAATATTTATTTTACACTTCCACAACTCACCTCATCCTCTTCCCCCTCCCATTGGTATTCCTCGTGCTCCATTTCACTCCCCAGGATTTTTGGTCATTTAGCTCAATTCGCTAGATAACTAGAGTGTGGTGTAGAATGATGCTAACAACATGAGTTCATTCCCCACACTGGCTGTGGTCATTCATAGAGGCCTTGCCACCTCAGTTTGGCCCACACTTGTGGAGTGGTGCTCCTCAATCTAATTATGACCAGTAGCCTTTCTCTAAGTAGCCTATGGTCCTTTTGTGAACTATGGCTGATTATCTAACCCAAACCCATCAGTAAAAACACGACAATAGTCCTGATGTCATTGTTGTAATGTAGGAAACAAGGCAACCACTTGACACATAGCGAGCTTTCACAAACAACAAAGAAATAATGACCAGACAATCTGTTTAGTGATGTTGGATTGTGGAATTATCATTGAGAGTGCCAATGGCCCCCGTGTTCATCAAAATAGTCAAAAATCACACAAAACCATGTTATAGTCCTACAGGTTTTTTTGAAGACACAAGCTTTCGGAGTCTCGCTCCTTCATCAGGTGTCAGTGAGATAGGTGGCATCAGACACAGAACTTATAAGCAAAAGATCAAAGGGTCATAGAACTGATGCGAGTGTGTTAAACAAACCCAAGATAGCTGTTAAATTTTCAATCAGTTGGAAAGGATTAATATGAAAATTCAACAATTTCTTTCAAGTCACTACCCCGAGATAACTAAAGGTTTTATCAATTCCTTCAGTACGCCAGAGGTGACATCCCAGGTCAGACAATGCATTTTAGGTGTGGGGGCTTGTTCAGAATCTGCTGTGTATCAAGTTGGAGTCAGACTGGTTTTATTTCCAAAGTAGGAATTTGTAAAATGCCACATTGACTGTCTACAAATTGTGTGCTTTTTAAACAAAATAGAATGTATCTGCAATTACAAATCAGCAAATGCAAATTCACTCCATAGATTTATATGCGTGCATGTGCACGTGTGTGTGTGTGTGTGTGTGTGTGTGTGTGTGTGTGTGTTTGTGAGAGAGAAAGGGAGAGAGAGAGAGTGTGTGTGTGTCGACCACGACACCATACAACCCTGTCTTGGCAAGCTTTGAACACGTCAGATCTTCGACATGGACACTAACATCACAAGTGGGAACACCATCCACATTGTGCACGGCAGATACTCGTGTGACTCGGCCAATGTTATCTATCTCATATGCTGCAGGCAAGGATGCCCAAGGCATGGTATATTGGCAAAACTATGCAGACACTACGACAGTAGATGAATGGTAACTGAACAACAATCACCAGACAGGAATGTTCCCTCCCAGTGGGGGAAAACTTGAGCAGTCAAGGACAGTTGGCCTCACATCTTTGGGTAAAAGTCCTCCAAGGTGGACTTTGGGATACTCAACAATGCAGAGTCGCCGAGCAGAGGCTGATAGCCAAGGTCGGTACCCATGAGGACGGCCTCAACCAGGATCTAGGGTTCATGTCGCACTATAGGCGACCCCACCACACTATACACTCACACATTCGCACATACATACACACTCTCTCACACACACACTCTACACTCTCTCTCCCTCATACACGCATGTGTGTGGCGCGTGCGCACGCACACACACACACACACACACACACACACACACACGCACACTCTGTCTTCCTCTCTCTCACACAGCTAAATCTATGGGGTGAATTTGCTGATTGCAGATACATTCTATTTCGTTCAAAAAGCACACAATTTGTAGACACTCAATGTGGCATTTTATAAATTCCTACTTTGGAAATAAAACCAGTCTGACTCCAAGTTGATACACAGCCAGATTCTAAACAAAGCCTCAGACCTAAAATGCATTGTCTGATCTGGGATGTCACCTCTGGTATACTGAGGGAACTGATAAAAACAGTTAGTTATCTTGGGGCTGTGACTTGAAAGAAATTCTTGAATTTGCATATTAATCCTTTCTAACTGATGAAAGATTTAACAGCCAAGTTGGGTTTATTTAACACATTTGCATCAATTCTATGACCCTTTGATCTTTTGCTTATAAATTCTGTGTCTGGTGCTACCTGTCTCACTGACACCTGAAGAAGGAGCGAGACTCTGAAAGCTTGTGTCTTCAAAAAAACCTGTAGGACTATAACCTAGTGTCATGTGATTTTTGACCTTGTCCAGCCCAGTCCAACACAAGCACCTGCACATCATCAAAATAATGACATGGTATCTTTCACATCAACCTGAAGGCAGAAGTAGCATTTCTATATAATGCCTCATCTAAATAATGGCATCTCAGACAGTGCCACACTCCTTAATTGCTGAACACAATTTCTAATAAAGGGAACAAAAATACAGGAGGCAAATCATAACCAGGAGCTAACAGAGAAAGGAATTGTTTTAATCTGGCAGCAGAGAAATAGTTTAGGAAATTTATTAAAGATGCAAGATTTTCCTGATCCCTCATAGTGAACCAAACTAAGCTAATTTATTCTGATGCAATTCACAGACAAACAAGTTATAATTGCATGTGCTGATAACTCTTTCCTTGGCCCAGCAAGCATTTTCTTTTCAAAAACAAAAAAACTGACGATGCTGAAAATCAGAAACAGTTCTGAAGGAGGGTCACTGAACCCAAAAAGTTAGCTCTGCTTTGTCTCCACAGATGCTGCTAGACCTGCTGAGTTTTTCCAGCAATTTCCAATGTTGTTTTTAAGTATTTTCTTTTCTTACCTATCGATTAAGTTTTTCCAGATCTTGTTGTATTGTCAAAGGCATTACATAAGTGAAGTTCAGAATTAATCTCAGTAAGGATTTTTAGCAAATGCACTGAAGTGACATGAATAAAAATGTTATGCGGTAAACCAGCATTTTGTATGTGACAAACAGCAGAATATCAAGTAAGAGCCAAGCAGAAAAAAAAGGAGAAAATCCAATTTGTGTTTAAACACCCTTCTTGGAGGCTAATTTAAAAAACTGCATTGGTTAAACATTAAGATCATATCACTTGTCATATAGTCTTGCACATGGAACATTATTTCAAGAAAGAAAATAAAATTTAAAATGAGTCAATATAGTACAGTAAGTGTAGACAGTAATTTTCAAAAAATAAAATATTTCCATACCAGCAGAGACCTGCAAAACATGTGCATTGTAATTTGTGTCTTTATTGTACTACTTTAAATCATTATCCCGTGCTGTTACCCTCATGCCACACACATTCCATTTCTTTCGTCCCTTTGCATTTCATTCCCATCCCTCTTCAGTGCCATCTCCATCCCACATTCTGTAGCACTCATGCCATTTCCAAATTGTCCCTTTTCCTGCTGTATCATTTCCCAAACATCCCAATCCCTCTAGCAAGGTGACTTTGGTCTCCCATTACCTCCTACTTTTTTTTTGCATGGCACCTTTAAAATTTATAAATGGTCAATTTGACTTGTATTCAATGCCAATAACTGGCATATAATTTGAATAGAAATTTACCTGATTGCAAATTTTTCCTGTATCTTGCTTTAGTTTGATTTTTTTTAAATCAACCTGTTGAGACATATAATAATAATTCTGCTTGGCAGGTTAGACTTGAACCCAGACCTTCTGACCATAAGACACAGGAGCAGAAGTAGACCATTCATCCTATCATGTCTGGTCTGATATTCAATGAGATTGTGCTGATCAGCTAATCCTCAATGCCACTTTCCTGCCTTTGCCCATAATCCTTAATTCAAAGTCTGTCTCAGCTTTGAATATAGTTAATTGAAGTGACTGAGGAAGGATGGAACTTATGTTGATGTGGGAGGGGAGGGAAAGAGTGTGGTGGGAGAAAATAGAGTACCTGGAAATGGTGCCCAAAAAGAGAGGACAGAACAGGATGAGGCAGACAAATATATCACTGATGAGTGAGGCTCAGCGCAAGCAGGAAGGACAAACCTCATCTTCCAGCTAGGCACAACGGCATCAGGCCTCAACATTGAGTTTAACAATTTTAGAATATGAGCACATAATTTCTAATCAAGAGAACATAAATACAGGAGGCAAATCATAACCTGTCTCTTGTTGGTCCTTTGCACCTTATCCCAAGCCCCAACACCACCAGCATCACAACCCTAGGTCATATCCTGTATGGGCTGCTCCTAGCACAGCCAATCCATTTTCAAACATTTAGAATTCTTGTTAGCACCCTACCCTATCTCTGACCCTCAGCTTATCATCAGCAATCTTTCTTTACCCCCCTCTCTTTCTCTGTCAGTGTGTCTGTTTCTGCCCCCCGCCCCACCACTCATTCCTGCCACTGGCCTCACCTCTCTTCTCAGCTCTCACCTCGCCTATATATTCCAACCTTCCCAGCTATCTTCAACTTGTGATGAAGGATCACTGGACTCAAAACATTAACACCATTTTCTGTCTACCCTGTTATAGGAAGGATATTATTAAACTGGAGAGGGTTCAGAAACAATTTATCAGGATGTTACTGGGAATGAAGAGTTGGAGATATAAAAATAGACTGCAAAGGCTGGGATTCTTTTCACTGGAGTATAGAAGGTTTAAGGGCTGGCCTTATGAGGTTTATAAAATCATGACGGGCATAGATAAGATGAGTGACAAGGGTCTTTTCCTTAGGGTGGGAGAGTTCAATACTAGGAGGCATATTTTTAAGGTGAGAGAAGAAAGATTCAGAAAGGACACGAGGGGCAACTTTTTTGCACTAAGAGTGGTTCGTGTGTAGGATGAACTGCCAGAGAAAGTGGTGGATGCGGGTACAGTTACAAAGTTTAAAAGACATTTGGATAAGTTCATCATTAGGAAAGTTTTGAAGGGATATGAGCCATGCACAGGCAGGTGAGACTAGTTTAGTTTGGTCGGTGTGTACTGGTTGGATCAAAGAGTCTATTTCCATGGTGTATGACTCGATGATTTGCTGTTGATATAATTCATATCTAGTGATGCTGCCAGATTAATATCTGCAGAATTTCAAAAGCTTAATGACATCATAAGAATGACGCTTTAGTCTATCTAAACCATGCTGCACCTACCGTGGGAATGTTTGAAGGAACTTTACTCTGGTTAAAGCATGCTGTGCCTGTACTGCAAGTGTTTTATGGGACAATGTTTCATCTGACGTGAGCTAAAATATTGTTAGGTTGGAATCTTATGAGTACCAAGAGAGGGCTGCATTATTGACTGGCAGTGTTAAGGAAGATCTGTGTCATTAGGTGGTGAGTGTAATTCCTAGGGAACTGATCTGCATATACTGCTCGTAAACAAGGTTTTTCACTGTATTTCGGTACATGGACAATAAAATCAAAACCAAAATCAAAAAAATCAAAAACTGCACTGTTGAAAGTGGGCAATACTGAGGGCAGTTCATTTCAGTGGCAGGGAAAAGAAGTACCAAGGTGGTGCTACACCTTTTGGGGAGGACAGTTCCAACAGATAATATGGTAAACTGGATCTCTGCCCTTTTAAGTGAATGTGATAGATCTCCATGACACTATGTGAAGAAGCACAGAATTTGCATGATGTCCTGGAATACATTCCAGTCTATTCAAACACCTCACAAAACAAAAAAGGCTTCTGTTTATGGTGTCATACAATGTGCCAGACTTCCACCACATTCACCTACATAATGACAACAATTGAACTTCAAAAGTAATTGATTTGTTGTAAAATGCTAGCTGGCATTGAAGGGATAAATTTTTGATTTCAGTACAGTGCAAAGTCAGTGGGCGTTCATAAATGGCTTGAAGGGAGCCATTGAGGGACCACTGTTGGGGTCAGGCTAGAGGGAGGTAGGGAGTGAAATGTGGAGAAGTAGTGGTGATTTGGATAGGGAGGCAGCAGCGACTGGGGTAACTATTAACTAGCGAAGGATCACTGATTATGGAAGCAGTGACTGGGGTAATCACTTACCAGAAGAACACTGATCAGAGGAGAGAGCACTGATGTGGTAGAGACAGAAAGAGGTGAGGGAGGAGGTAACTGGAAAAAAAATAACAGTTGACTTCGATATCACATCATTCAGAGCACTGACTCCTTGAACTCTCATCATTCACACTCTCCAGCCATCTCAGCCTCTCAGTTCTGACCTTCCAAGTGGCCTCTGGCTTAAAAAAAATCGTGAAAAGAACCTACAGCTTCTCAGAGATAGTAGGAACTGCTGATGCTGGAGTCTGAGATAACAAGATGTGGAGCTGGAGGAACACAGCAGGCCAGGCAGCATCAGAGGAGCAGGAAAGCTGATGTTTCGGGTCGGGACCCTTCTTCAGAAATGGGGGAGGGAAGGGGGCTCTGAAATAAATAGAGGGGGGCGGTGATAGAAGGTGGACAGTGGAGCAGATGGGAGAGAAGACGGACAGTTCAAGGAGGCGGGGATGAAGCCCGTAAAGGTGGGTGTAGGTAGGAAGTTGGGATGCGGGTTGGTCAGTGAGGAGGGAGGGGCAGATAGGTGGGAGAGAAGATGGCCAGGTCAAGGAGGCGGGGATGAGAGGGGGTGCTGGTCTTGGGATGAGGTCGGGGGTGGGGAGATTTTGAAGCTCGTAAAGTCCACATTGAGACCATTGAGTTGTAGGGTTCCAAGGCGGAATATGAGGTGCTGTTCCTCCAGTTTCCAGGTGGCATCGTTGTGACACTGGAGGAGGCCCAAGATGGACATGTCGTCCAGGAACTGAGAGGGGGAGTTGAAGTGATTCGTGACTGGGAGGTGTTGTCAATTGTCGCGAACCAAGTGTGGGTGCTCCACAAAGCGGTCTCCGAGCCTGCGGTTGCTCTCCCCGATGTTGAGGAGGCCACATCGGGAACAGCGGATACAACAGGCCACATTAGCGGATGTGTAGCTGAACATCTGTTTAATGTGGAAGGTTTTCTTGAGGCCTGGGATGGAGGTGAAGGGGGAAGTGTAGGGGCATGTGTAGCACCTTCTGCGGTTGCAGGGAAAGGTGCCAGGAGTGGTGAGGCTAGTGGGGAGTGTGGAGCAGACGAGGGTGTCACAGAGACAGCAGTCCCTCTGAAAGGCAGATAAGGGTGGGGAGGGAAATATATCCTTTGTAGTGGGATCAGATTGCAGGTGGCGGAAGTGGCAGAGAATGATGCATTGAATCCGGAGGTTAATGGGGTGATACGTGAGGACAAGGGGAATTCTGTCTTTGTTTTTATTGCGAGGAGGGGGTGTGAGGGCTGAGGTGCGGGAAACGCAAGGGATGCGGTCAAGGGCGTTTTCGACCACTGCGGGGGGGCAAATTGTGGTCCTTAAAAAATGAGGACTTTTCAATTGATGGTAGGCAACTATGTTCCTCATTCCACCATCCCATCTTCAGCAGAAGAACCTTGCTAATTCTCCTGTGATTTTGTCAGGATCTAGATGTCACTTCCATATTGAGTATTACCTGTAAACTAGTTTTTGCATACAGATACAAATCAGAAACTGTTCACCACTCATTACTGACTTGTCAGAGAGGGCCTGCCAAGCTTTACATGATGTGATTAATGGAAAAATCAAATTTTTTCTTTTTATCTTTTGCTGTTGATGTTGTGTAACACAAGATGGAGTGAGATAAAACCATACAAGTTCCCCTAGGCACAGTGAAGTGCCACTCACATACTGAAAGCCAATTACAGCAGAGAATAATTATAAATATGGCCACATCCAGTGCAGGAGTTGCCAAGTTCTACCCTGGTACTCAGAAATTACAGGAGGGCTTGGGATTATGCACCGGCGGGTGTGAAACTCAGTCAGTAAAATCATTCCCAGTTCAATGCCGATTCAGCTAGTGATTCCAAGTTTGTTCAAATCAAGCGGGAAAAAACATTGGAATAACTAGCTAGACTAACTGTTATGATCTTCACATAAAGCATGGTCACTCAGCTGCAGTAAAAACTCAGCAACTCGAGCAGGTCTGTGGAGAGAAATCAGAGTTAACATTTTGGGTCCAGTAACCCTTCTTCAGATGCTCCAGACATCCTGAATCTTTCCAGCAATGTCTGTTTTCGTTTCTGATTTCTAGCATCCACAGTTTTTTTTTGTTTTTCACTTAGCTGTAGTGTTAAGCCTCCACCAACTTGACAGAATATTGTCACCTGGAGTGAATACCTTAAGTAGATGAACGGAAAAATAAACCTGGAACATCCTCCAACATTGCAAGCTAAATCAGTCTGAGCCCCATGGTCTTAGTAACACCTACAATGGACTCTTGCACTTCAGTAATCTGAAATTTCAAACCCAAAACCTGGGCTTCATGGCTCTGCTCCACATTTTTAAAAAAAATACTAGATTTATGTTGCATCTGGTCACATCCTCATGACTTCTCAAAGTGCTTCACACCCAATGAATTACTTTTGAAGCAGAGTTAACATGTCCTGAAAATGTCAATCGACTTGAAACATTAACTTTTTTTCCTCCACAGAATATTTCTACAGAATATTTCCAGTCTTTATTTTAGATCTCCAGTTGCCACAGTAATTTAGTTTTGAACAAGTCATGGCACTGTTTTATATTTAGTGGGGATGAGTCAGTATAAACAATCAAGAATTAGCACATTAAGGCGCCATTATTATAGAAATTAATATGTAATCCAATTATCATCTTAAAATTACAAGAGAAACAAAATTAATCTTACCAATTAAATTTGAAGGTCATTATACATTTATTTGTAAGACACACTATCCTCTGCAATAACACCCGAATGTGAATGTTCCATATGTACTGGTGCAGCATTATGCTCATTTGTCAAGGCTATCATGGCACAATGTGGAGATGCCAGTGGACAACGGTGGGGTGGACAAGGTAGGAAGTCACACAACACCAGGTTATAGTGCAACGGGTTCATTTGAAATCACGAGCGCTGCTCTTTCAGCAGGTGAAGTCAAAGGAGCAGTGCTCCAAAAGCTTGTGATTTCAAATAAACCTGTTGAACTATAACCCGGTGTCGTGACTTCTGACCACATCCTGGCACTAAGCAGACCTCTGATTTATCCATAAAACAATAGCTGCTGGGGAAATACAATACAACTGGCAGTACCAATGGAAAGAAAAACAAAATTAATGATTCAAGTCAAAAATGACTTTTCGAGAACGTGGAGGCTGATTTATCCTACACCCTCTAGAGTGTAGAGGCAAAAGCCAGGAGTACAGGATAACGCCTTAAATAGGTGAAACCTTACAGGTGCTCTGAGACTCATGGCCTCCTTTTTATTTCTTTAACTGGACAAATCAGAATTATAATCATAATAAAATAAATGAAGCACAAGTGTCTTTTTTGAAATTATATTGTAAAATTCTCTGTGTAATTTAAATATAATGGATCATCGTGCTAAGCATTTTCCGAAAGTGAACATATTTCTTACATTAAACTTGTATTACCTATTTATATTTTTACGAGTTTTGCCCTGCTCCACAATTTATGACTGAATTAGCAATAATTAAATCTCTTTAAAATAACCTATTTTAAAATGGTCATGATATAGTACATAAATAAGATCCAGATGAAAAATTTGAAACAAACCACGAGTGCTGTGTTCGTCATAATTCATGCTGTTACGATATTCACATGTTTCATGATCAGTTCCGGTTGGTAGTAAATGTGTAAACCTCTGAAAGCTGACTAAAATATCTTCTTAAGCTTTATTTAAAGGTACACAAATGTCTTCACCGCAATGCAAACCGGTTTGAAGCTGAATGAAATCTCAGTGGGAGGGAAACGAGTGGGCGAGAGAGTTGGCTAGAGGACGTCCTTTGAGTACATGCAATTAAACACGAATGCTGCCTCACCCTCCCCGCCATCGTCAAAAACAAAAGTACTTTATTACACCAAGGAGCAATAAGGATTGCAGTAGTATTTTGATTGCAAAAGGCATTTTACAATATCTTAATTTTGAAATATCATTCTGGAAATGGGAACAGTCATTGGTTTTGGAGAAATAGACAGATGGTATTTGCATTAAGCAGGTTAATTTACACGAACATCAGCTCTTCACTGCTGCAATAATTCTGTTGTTTATGTGCATGAACGTGAAGGAGGAACTAGGCTGAATCCAACAGGGAACAAGGAGGCGGAGCCAATCCCGCTAATTACCATACTACAATTGCTACCATGATCATTGACCAATGAGCTTCAAGGACAGGCTGTTGTGGAACGCTGACCCAGGAATGACGTCATGTAGGTTATAAATAATGGTGTTAGAACAGCCGCCAGTCACAGTCGGATTTTTGTTGTGAGGAGTGTTTGGTGAGTAGTGAAGTCCTGCAAAGTTGCTTCTTATTGTTTATATTTGGACTGAAATTCGTTTGGAATTTTTTTGTCATCGCTAGCGCTTATCTTTGGTTCGGTGGCTGAGTTGTATATTTTCTTGTCGTCGAATCATGGGTGTCTGATTCCGGCCATGTACAAACTCGGGGTATGGCCTCGGCCTGTGTTTTGTTTGTATTTCGTACAGCGATTAGGAGTTCGGGTTTGTTCTTTGAGCGGCGCTGCGGGCCCCGCGGCGGAAGGGAAAGTGGAATTACTAGTTTTAGTATCATGCAGAGAAGGGATCATTCTTCCTCCTCCAGTTCGCGTCAGCTTGTATGGGACTGAAACCGGACGGAGCGTTTAAGTAAAGTGATCGCCTGATCTTTGTGGGTGGGCCCCGGGTTTAGGTGATTTCCCAGCTTCTAATGTAGAAGACTACCACACAGCCGCCATTTCGTTTTGTGAATTCGGGTTTGTGTAAGAACCGCCTCCGCTGCATGCTGATTGGACTTGGCGCTCGTCACTCCGCACAGAGCGGGAGGCTAGCGGGTGAGTGACCTGTCTTGACTGCTTTTACTCCTTGTAGATCCTGTGAGCGGAGATGGCTCGTACCAAACAGACCGCCCGTAAATCCACTGGCGGTAAAGCGCCCCGGAAACAGCTGGCCACCAAAGCAGCCCGGAAAAGCGCTCCGTCCACCGGCGGAGTGAAGAAACCCCATCGTTACCGGTGAGTGTTATTTATGGTCTCCTTCGAGAACCAGAAAGTCTTTGCTTTATTTCTCTAAACACGCTTTCACAGATTTTCTCGGCCCACATTTATTTTCCTTTTAACTTTCAACATCTTCCACTATTTTGAAAGCTTCAAATAGTGAAATTTAGGCCTAGGGTTCGACTCTCTCGGATTGCAAATCCCTTGTCTCTGTTGCGGAGTAGGAAGAGAGATTGTTACGTTTATTAGCTTGTTCTTCGGGCCGCTTTCACCCATTGAACCAACTGGTAAATTCGTTTCTTATTAACTTGTATTCCCACAATTAGGCCGGGAACCGTCGCACTCCGAGAAATCCGCCGATACCAGAAGTCCACGGAGTTGCTTATCCGTAAGTTACCTTTCCAGCGCCTGGTGAGGGAAATCGCTCAGGACTTCAAAACTGATCTGAGGTTTCAGAGTGCTGCAATTGGAGCTTTGCAGGTAGGACACGCAATGTTTGAGACCTTGAGCTCTGACACTGGCTGCTGATGTGACTACCCACTAATATCTAAATCTTTTCCTGTGGAATTTTAACAATTCGAATGCTCTTCCTCTGGTCCTTTACTGTCATTGTGGCCCTGTTTGCCGCTGGGATGTGGCAGAAAGTAACTTCTTTTGATTTTAGCTTTATTCTGCATCTTAACTATCCGGGGGTATGGTTGAACCCAATATTTCTGCTGTTCCCTGCTATTTGTTTGGTTTAGAATGTCTTTAGGGGTTTCAGACAGTACCGAGATGTGCTTGTCTGGATTTCTGATTCTGCTTATTGCTAATATGTTGCATGTTGATTTTCTTCCCTGATCCAATTGAGTATGTGTGCTTTGGAACTTTAATGACTTGATAGCTTGCAGTTTGTGTGCACTTTAATTACTTTTCTCTCCCTGCTGCCCTCTAGAAATGCACCCTTTCCTGGATATTAGGGGGATTTGAAGCAAATAGCCAACTAAATTATTACAGGAGTAATGGAAGTTTGGAGAATTTTTAAAATGTGGGGTTTTGACTTGTTTCATTGAATTGTCAACAAGGACAATAGTGCTGAGGCACAGTGTAAGACTAAACTTTCAGGTTTTATTTATGGAGATTAACTTTGTTTGTTACAGGAAGCCAGTGAGGCTTACTTGGTTGGCCTGTTTGAGGACACCAACCTGTGTGCCATCCATGCCAAACGAGTGACTATTATGCCCAAAGACATCCAACTGGCACGGCGGATCAGAGGAGAGCGTGCTTAACTCAGCTTCTTGACTTTTTCTCCAACTATTTTGAAGTGACATTTAAATGATTTCTAAAGCATTATTGGACTGTAAACTTGGCTTCTTGTGGAGGCTGGGCCTTTATTTTGTATTTTTGTTAGTATTGAGTATTGATTGTGACTTAGTGTGGAAGTAGTAAAATGTTTTGTAAACATTCCTTCAGACTCCTGGCTCAGGTTACAAAATAAAACATTTGTATCTTTCGTCCGTGCTACCTCCTAATTTTAGCGTGTACAGCCGGACTCTTAACCTTGCATGCATTGGGGGGTGGGGGTGGGGGGGCGGGCGTTGGGGAGAGAACTTGTAGGTTTTTCCTTTACAATTTGCTGATTTTCAATGGGGTTGTAAATAAAATTTTCCACTACCTCAGCTGTATTTGAGTCTGTCTTCAAGTTTACAGTATTTTAGGTGTCACTGTTTCCATTTCAAACGGAAGATCTGACATTGGTTCAGGGGACTGTGGCAGGTGGGATTCTGAGTCAGACCTGTTGGAATTGTGCTGTCATTCAAGTGTACTTGACCATGTTATGGGTTAATACCCCCATCCCTAAAACTTCAATTTGAGAATTGGAAGTATAATTCCAAACTTTACATGTGACAGCAAACTGGTTTCATCTGTAGAAGGTTCAGCTGCTTTTGAATTTAGTGCTCCTCAGAATGGCCATGTCTCATTCCTTTGTGGTTTGCAAAATTTAAAATACAATCACCTCTAATCTTAAACTTTAACTGTACAGTTAGTTATCCTGAATACCAAATCCTGGAAGCTATATAGTGAATACAGTGCCTTGTGTTGCAGTTTCCAATCAATAGGTGACACCTAGTCTCGGGGTAAGGGATTGCCCTGAGAGGTGACAGTCAAATCAGCTAACCCAGCTGGTTTAAAACTTAAAGCTGACATTTGTCAGTCATCTGACTATGACAACACCTGTCAGTGTTAGATATCTTCCATTTTTAACCATATGGTGAATTATCCTGCTACAAGATCAAGAGCTTCAATGTTTTTCTTTTCAGCAATATTGGAGTTCTGTATTACCAAATAACTATCAAGTTTAGTTAATACAAATTAACAAGATGACTGAATATTCCAAGGTACTGTCACACCTCAATGAAGCAACATGAGGGTACAGGTATAGATGAATAAAAATTGTTAGTAGCTTTTAAGGAGAGGCTCGTTTCTTAAACCATTTGAAGCCCTGGGAGATTAAGCTTTGTAGAGGATCCACTGAAGTTAGTTTCTCTACCATAAAGATAGAGGTAGTAGATAGGTAGTTTTAAGAATAGCAGAAGGAAGTGTTTTATTGTTTTCAAATGCTTAAACAAGCTCATGTACGTTGTTCTCAAAGATATTGAGGATCCAGTCAGCACTTCCAGATAAAGGTTTGAGATAGATATAGAACAGTTGTTTAGATTTCAGACAAGATCAGGATCACAGGGCATAAATAACAAGTCACTGATAAATCAAAATACTGAAGTAATGAGAAATTCTGTTACCTGGTAAATGGCAAGATTACCTGGTTAATGCCACATCTTCTGAGTTCAATCGGTAGAAAGAGAGAACTGTTATTACACACTGTAGACGAGGTGGGATTTGAACTGTGATTTCCTGACCTAGTGGTAGGGACATTGTGTACCATGAGAGCCCCTCACTCAGCACCACAAGGTAAATGAGAAGTTGCAAAATGTATTCAAGGCAAAGCTGGATAAACTACTGAGTGGGAAAGGAATAGAGGGATAAAAGAACAGAGAGATAAGCTCCAGAGTCTGTTATGAGTCAGAGGCTAATAACATAGAAACAGGTTTTTTTCAGCCCAACATGTCTGTATTGCCCAGATTTCACAATTAATCTAGTCCCATTTTTCTGCTTTTGTTCCATTTTCATCTGTGTACCTGTTCGAATGTTTCTTAAGTGGCAAACTTGTACTTGCCTCTACCATTACCTCTGGCATCCCATTCTGAACACCATTCTCTGAAAAGAAAATTGTCCCTCTGGACCCTTTTGTATCTCTTTCCCTCTCACCTTAAACCCATGGCCTCTAGTTTTAGACTCCCCATCATAGGAAAAAGCTGTTGGCTATCTATACCCCTCATGATTTTATAAACCTCTATAAGGTCACCCCCTCAGTCTTGTATGCTCGGGGGGCGGGCGGTGGTGGTGAAGAAGGAAAGAGAAATGTCTCAGCCAATCCAGTTTCACCTTCATACTCAAATGTTTCAGTCCAGGTAACATCCTAATAAGTATTTTCTGCAGTCTTTCAAGTTTAATAATATTCTTTCTAGAATATGACAACCAGAACTGAATGCAGTACTCCAAATGTGGCCTTACCAATGTGTAGTAAAGCTGCAACAAGACATCTCAATTCCTATACTAAGTGCTCTGATTGATGAAAGCAAGCATACCAAAAGCCACCTTCACCACCCTGCCTACCTCTGACTCCACTTTAAAGAAGCTATGAACCTGTACTGCTGGATCGCTTTGTTCTTCTAACACCCACCAAGGCCCTACCATTGACTGTGTAAATCCTGCCCTGGTTTGACCCACCAAAATGTAACACTTTGCATTTATCTAAATTAAACTCTATCTGCCATGCAACTGGCTCAGTTGATCAAGATCTCACTATAATCCCAGATAACCTTCTTCACTGTCCACACTACCACCAACTTTGGTGTCATCTGCAAACATATGAACCATCCCTCCTAGATTCTCATCCAAATTATTTATATAAATAACAAATAACAGTGGACCCAGCACTGATCCCTATTGCACGCTACTAGTCACAGGCCTCCAGTTTGAAAAACAACGCTCTACCACCATTCTGTATTGTACCCGCAAGCTAATTTTGTATCTAATTGGTTAGCGGTCGCTGGATCCCATGAGATTTGATCTTACTTAACAACCCACCATGCAGTATCTTGTCAAAGGCCTCCCTGAAGTCCATGTACTGCATTCCCCTCATCCACATTTTAGATCACCCCTTTAAAACCTCAAATTCATTTGACACGATTTCTCATGCACAAAGCCGTCCTGTCACGAATGTTTTGCTAACATTCTATGGAGCGGCATGGTGACTCAGTGGTTAGCACTGCTGCCTCACAGCACCAGGGACCCAGGTTCGATTCCCCTTCGAACGACTGTATGAAGTTTGCATATTCTCCCCGTGTCTTCGTGGGTTTCCAAAGATGTGCTGGCTCGGTGGGTTGGCTATGCTAAATTGCCCATAGTGTTCAGAAATATGTAGATAAGGTGGGTTATAGGGGGATGGGGATGGGTCTGGGTGGGATGCTCTGAGGGTTGGTGTGGACTTGTTGGGCTGAAGGGCCTGTTTCCGCACTGTAGGGATTCAATGAAATCATTGAATCACAACACGGTTGATGCAAGACTGAATTTCATGTACTTACCTTTGCTGTCTATAGCTTAGCATCACAAAACTTACAGTGTAAAAGGAGACCAATCTGCCTATTGTGTCTGCATCACCTTTCAAATGAGTAATTCACCTCGTGCCATTCCCTGTAATCCTGCATGATTATTCAAAAAGGAAGACAATAGTTTTCACTTTTGAATACCAAGACTTAACTTGTTTCCACCACGTTCTCTGTTTGTTGCATGGTACCATTTTTCATGCTGCCGCTATTTTTGTTCAATCTGTCATCTCTTGTTCTTTATCATTTTGCAAGTTGGGAACAATTTTTTTCTGAAGTACTCTTCATAGCTCTTATGATTTTGAATACATCTATCAAATCTAATCTCCTCAGCCTTCTCTTTAAGATAAACTGCCCCAATGTCTGGAATCTATCTTCATAACTAGTTTCTCATCCTTGGAATCATTTCTCTGTATATTTTCTACATTCTCTTTTAAAGCCTCATACCTGAAAGTCCAGCATCCAACATAATACAAGTATGCTAGGCTGAACCAATGATTTATACAAGTTTAACATGTTCTTGTCTTCTATGTCCCTTTTAGTAAAGTCTAGGACAGCATTTGTTTTATTAACTACCCATCAACCTGTCTCACCATTTTCAATCAATCATTCAAACACATATTCACAAAGGACCTTCTGTTCTTATTTCTTTTTAGATTGTACTCACTCTTTATATCATGTGTTCATTCTATCAAAATGAATTCCTACACAATTAAATTTAATGTCTTTTGTCACTTGCCTATCTATTGCACCAACTTGTCCAAATCCTTTTGCATTTCTTCATTTTCCTGACAGGTCAAAGTTTTTTTTTAAATCATTCACATATTTTGAAAGCGTGCTAGGTATAGCAAGATCTAAGTCAATATATAATCAGGAAGGCAAAGGTCTCAACAATGAACATAGAATCTCCACTACAAATCTTTCTCCAGTCCAAAATTCATCAATTAATCACTAATATTTCCTAGCACTCAACCAATTGTGTATCCATGTTGCTACTTTTATTCCATGAACTATATACCTTCTGGCATGTCTGTTCTGTGGCACTGCATCACATGCACCATACCAACAGCACTAACCTAATCAACCCTTGCTGTTATCTATTGAAAGAAGTTGTTTGAAATTCATAATTATCTAGAATCAATTACTATTTTCAGGAGAAAAGAAACTTCTGGGTCCCAAACTGAAACATCAGCTTTCCTGCTGTGTTCCTCCAGCTCCACACTGTTATTTCCAAATCTCGATCACTGTTTTAGAAGTGTTTTCTAACTTCACTCCTGAAAAATCTGATTAATAGTGTAAATAAATGATTTTTGCTTATCTGTTCACCCTAAAATCTTGAATTTTACTCAAATTGCCACTTATCCATCTAAATTCCAGGAAATATATCTCTGGTTGGGTTCTCATAGTTTAACCCTTGGAACTCATGCATCTTTTTGATGAACTTATGCTGTTCTCCCTCCAAGTACAATATATCTTTCCGAAGGTACAGCGCCAGAATTGCTCACTGTACTCTAGGTATGGACAAATACAGCTAGTGTAAGCAAAGTAAGATTTTTGTGCCATTGTATTCTAATCCCTTGAAGGCCAACATTTTATTAAACATTTTGATCATTTTCTGTACTTGTTCAAGACATTTTAATGATTTTCGTACCTGGGCTAAATCCTCCACATTAATTTGATCTATTAATATTTTGCCAGGATTTTAGACTTCCATTTGTACTGCTTACAATACCACTTTTATTCATGACATTTCAAATGTAGATCCAAGGCATTCTTGCTCATCTACTTTGTGAATAAATATAGTTGTGGCCTGAACACAGATCCTTGCTGGACATCACCAGTCACATTCTGCCAATTTGAGTACCTGTCCATTATGCCCACACTTTGCTCTCCTACCATTCAGCTAGCATATATACTTGCGTAAAAGTCGACCCCCTATTTTTGGCCAAAGAATCTTGAATTTTCTATATATCTTGTGTAAAAATCAACCTTAGTTTTTCACAGATAACAGATCAACATTTGAGAATCAAGGTATTGTATCAATCCTGTACATAAATGTTACAACGAAGAAATGATCGGTGAGATTGTATGAGTCAAATATCAGAAATAAAAGCTTAAAATGTCAGTTTGAAAAACTAAAACAACAGTAGACAAGAGAAAACAAAGAGAAATGGAAAAATTTGGTGCAAAAGTTTAAGATGCATCAGGTAAGTCAGGCACTCGTGGAATACAGTAATGTACGTAGTTGAGGTTTTGAAATTTCTTCATTTCATGTAAAAATGCCCTCCAGAAAAAACAAAAAATATACAGCAATGTTTAAACTGTAAGTTATTCAAGTTGCAGAGAAGACAAATAACTGTGGCAGCAAGAGAATTTTGTGTTTTGCAGAAACTTGAGAGGGACCGGAGAAAGATATCGAACCAACTTTAGACAATGCCAAAACCAAAGAATGCCAACAGAGGTAAACCTAGCAATTGGCCACAACTGGAGAAAAAAGTTGCTGAGTGGGTACTTGAAAATTGTCAAAAGGGAAAATGTGTTAGTCGTGAAGCCATCTGAATCCATGCATGAAACGAATCAAAGAAGGACGGAATTTTGCATTTTAAGGCAAGTGATGGCGCACAAGGTTCATGAGAAGGCATAACTTAGTAATTTAAAGCAGTATTATATTTCTACTTCACTTTTTGTGACTCATTCTGGCACCAGGCAAGCAACATACCAAGAGGAAATCTCAACCATATTTAAAAAGATTCTTTCTGTCCTCTTCAATATTGAATCTCCTACAGCTGCCACTTGTGCTTTCCTTCTTCCTCCATCCTTCAGACATCTTCTGCTCCAAAGTGCCATTCTGGCCATCCTTCTGAATGTTTTCATTCTTAATCCCATCACTAGTAAGTACTTTGTTGAATCAGATAAGATTCTGAAAATTTTTATCCTCTATTTCACCTGGATTCCCTTTACTCCGTACATTATTTGTCACAATAGCCCCTTTCTGAATCCATTTGATATCTGGAGCAGAGTGGTGAAGACGGCTTTCAGCATGCTTGTTTTCATCAGTCAGAGCATTGAGTACAGGAATTGGGACATCTTGTTGCAGCTGTACAAGACATTGGTAAGGTCACGTTTGGCGTACTGCACGCAGTTCTGGTCACCCTGCTATAGAAAGGATATTATTAAAGTAAAAAGACTGCAGAAAATACTTATTAAGATGCTACCTGGACTGAAACATTTGAGTATGGAGAGGAAGGATAGGCTGGGACTTTTTCCCCTGGAGCATAGGTGACTGAGGGGTGACTTATAGAGATCTTTAAAATCATGAGGGGCATAGCTAAGGTAGATAACTGACAGCTTTCTCCCATGGTAGGACAGTCTAAAACTAGAGGGCATAGGTTTAAGATGAGAGGGGAGAGATACAAAAGGGTCTAGAGGGGCAATATTTTCACACAGAGGGTGGTGAGTGTCTGGAACGGGTTGCCAGAGGTAGTGGTGGAAGCAAGTACAATTTCATCATTTGAGAAACATTTAGACAGGTATGTGGATGGGATAGTTATGAAAGGAAATGGATCAAATGCAGGCAAATGAGACTAATTTAAATTGTGAAAACTGAGTGCATTGGGCAAGTTGGGTCGAAGGGCCTGTTTCCATGCTGTAGACCTTTATGACTCTACAATTGTCCAGGGACTGATGCCTAAGAGAGATTAGTAGGCTGTCTCTAATTCACATCCAGCTTATTGACTCTGCTGGAAACATTTTCATTAACAATGCTGATGCATTCTCTCAGGATAGTATCACTGTCTGCAAACTCACCTATATTGCAGTTCAGACACACAATCTCTACCAGAAGTTTAGTCTATTTACTTCTATCGACTTTTTAATCTTTCTTTTTTATTCTACAGTAGCACGCACTAAGTACTAAGACATTTGACAAAAAGATTTAATGATAACCATCAGCAGCCGACACAAACCACTACATTTTGGCAGTTTAAGCAGCATGTCCTTCCTCCTTAGCACTAGATTCCCAACTATTTTCACAAGTGTGTTAAATACTGTACATTAGCAGAAACCGTCCATGGGAGTGGTGATGGGGGTCACATGAAGAAAATTGCAAGGATTAAAATTTGAAATGGGCTTAATGGTGTGTTGCTGCACTGGAAATACTTTCAAACATTATAATAATGATATTATACTTAAAATGAGTGGTGTGCAATAGGTAAGAAAGCATATAAGGTCTTGAAGGGTTTAGGGCTGGTGAAGGATACTGAGATGAAGGAAGAGTGAGGCTGTACAGAGACTTGAAAACAACGATGAGAATTTTAAAGTTGAAGACTGGGAACTATAGAAGTCGATTTACAAAGAGAAACAGGTGATTCAAAGTCATTGAAAGTTACAAAAAACAAGCAACACAAGTTTTGGATGAATTCAAGAGGGTGGATAATTGGAGACTGGCCAGGAATGTAATAGAATAAATACATATTCCATTTAGGCAAATAGGCAAGTCTTGGAGTAAAATGGTTTCAACAAAATGTTGGACAAGAGTGGAGGAGACTGTTGCAGAGGTGGAAGTAGGCTATCGTTGTGGGAGGAACTGAGGACAATGACTTTGGTCACTCCAATATGAAGTTGGAAGAAATGTTTGCTCATCCAGGACTGAACATCAGGCAAGTAGTCATAAACCATGCGTTTTCTGCAGAATTGATTAAGGTAAATAAGTTAGAAGTTAGACTGGCAAAATGGGCTTTAAATCAATGAAACTAATCCAGAGATAGATTTTATTTACATATTGTATTTACCACAGAATACTGCAAAACTGGAGAAGTGTCAGACCAAACCGTCATGAGTAAGAATGTGAGTAGGTTGTAGAGAAGTACATGTCAACATAATGTTTACATTCACAAAGGACAAAAAAAGCCTCTGGTAATCGCATCATTGATCAGGCTCAAATCCTGTGCAATATTACATAATACCAAAATACATTGCTGCCAGTGTAGTTTCAGAAACGGGTGCTATTTCTCCTGAGGCAAGTACAATCTAGGAGGTGTGCAATACAGACTGTCTCAGGTGGAAATGATTATCAGACATTTATTAGAGATCTAACAACTGAACAGTTCAAAAAAAAAATCATTTGTACCAATAATTCTTTATTTCTTTCTCTGTTTAATTGTGCTAACATGTGTGGAATAGTACTGATATGGGCCTGGGAAGCCGTTGTGTGACAAGATGAATTTTTAATTGTAACCCCACTTTTGATATAATGCTAAGTGTGTCGTCGTGGTACTTTTGGGAAGGTGGAACAGAGAAATATTTGCATTTCATCCAATTGAACAATAGGTAGCCAAAGAATTATCAATAGTGTACCTGATCTGATCATGTTCTCAGATGAACAAAGTACTCTTTCTGACAAAAGTCAATAGATAATATTCAGGCGAGGGACCCCTATACACTAATTGTCACACTCCTTTAAAGAAAAATAAGGACAAGATTTGAGACCAATAAGGCACTCTTACTCCGGTTGGGCATAGATCAAGAATCTAGTTCAGAATTTTAGCATCAGCATAGCTATTGTAACACTGTCTTTACTCAATGCGATATCGGAGTTGCAATGTTTAACGATACAGGTTTCTTACTCATGGTAGGAGTGAATTAAGAGTGCATAGATGAAGTATTGGTATGTTGGTTTGATAATAATGGCAGAATTATACTCCTGTGACAACAGAATTCTCTGACCTATACATCTCCATTCTTATCATTTGCCATCCATGGTCTCACTCAGAGAATTATCAAGTGTTAAACCTGAGGTTTAGTTTATTAATTTTCTCCCCAGTAGCTTCTCCTCCTCCCCTGAAGGTGGAAGGTGTCTGTTTGTGGACAATTTGCCAGGCAAAAACAGTTTTCCAAGTGGTTCAAAATACCTTCTATCAATACCTAACAAAACAGGATCAGGAAATACAACTGATATTTTTGCACAGCCCAGGGATCAACAACTGCTGCAGCTACAACAGCTTCAAATCAGGCAAGTGAAGACAAAACAGAATCAAACGTAAACTATTCCTGATCTGGAAAGAAGTTTAGGTGTTTCTGCTAGACCTATACTGTTGAGAAACCATGATGTTATACAGGTGGCCTAACTCTTAATCTTTCGCCAATACTTTAGTGGAAAGGCAGTGGAGGTTGGCTCACCTTCAAATCCTGTTTTTGATTTAATCCCAGAATGTGCTGCAATGACTCAATCAAATTTGACCTGGCACAAACATACACCAATTAACTTTTTAAATACTCCAGTTAGATCAACTGTTCTTTATCCTCTGCTCAAAACATTTTGAATGTGCAGCAAAGTACTTGTCTACTAGTGTGAGAGGCTTTCATTGTTCATTTGCTATAAATTGACGAAAAGTCCTTGATGTGACCAGTTGATACTGTTATTCTCCCCACAGATGCTGCCAAACCTGCTGAGAAGTTCCAGAATTTTCTGCTTTTATTTGAGATTTCCAGTATCAGCAGTATTTTGGTTTTGTGCTACGTTTCTTTGCTTGGTGTGTTCTTTTGGTTCAGGCGTGAGCTGTTTGAATTCAGGTAAATGGTCAAGCAATGTATGTTCCAGTATTTCATCAACTTCAGTCTCTTCCCGCAGGAAGCACCAGAGTAAAAATGCAATCCCAGCAAGGCTCAGAGGAAGAACCTTCCACCAAGGGTTTTGGTAATCACTGCCCATTGACTTGCCAACTGTCCAAATATGGTGGCTTGCCTTACTGGTGCTAAATTTTACAGTTCCATCACCGTCTTTGTTATTGTTTGGCGAAAACTCCTGGTCACCTGAAGTTGTAGAGAAGGAAGCTTTTGCTTCATTGTTGTTCCTAAGAAAAGATCTCACAGTTAGTCAGGAGTGATCAGAAGCTGTAGCTTAGACTATACCAGAGTCTTATTCCTTGTTGCCTCTTCTCCTAAAGGTGGGTCTAAAATTCAATCTCTAATCAATAAATCAGATACAAAGCTCCGTGCTGGCTGTCAGGATCAGGCTGGATTAAAATGAGAAATGAGGGAAGAAGTAGGTTTTTGACCCAAGGTGGTGTGTTGCTTTCCTGGGATATCACCGAATGGCTGAAGAGCATTCTGAAGGGGGAGGGCACACAGACTATAATCGTGATAAATATTGGTGCCAACAAAATAAGCAGAAGAGTTGGTGAGGTCCTGCAAACAATTGAGGGAGCTAGGAAGTAGATTAAAGAACAGGACCTAAAGTAATTTCTCGATTACTTCCAGTGCCATGTGCTGATGAATATAGAAACAGGAAGATAGTCCAGATGATTGTGTGGCTGGCAAAGTGGTGCAGGACGGAGGGCTTCAGACCTCTGAGATATTGGGATCATTTTGGGGCATGATGGGACCTGTACAACATGGACAAGTTGTACCTGAATCAGAATGGGACCAGCATTGTTGGGGGGAGGTTTGCTAGTGTTGCTGGGGAGACTTTAAACTAACTTAGCACTGGGGTAAGATGCACAGAGACATTTCAGCAGGGGGATGAATGGCTAAAATTAGACAAAAAGGGAGCAAGAAGGCATAGAAATTATAGGCTAGTCAAAGCACAGGGGAGTTTGGCAAGGTTGGATGGTATTTATTTTAATGTAAAGAGTCTGACAAACAGGGCAGATGGATTGAGGACACAAATTAAAACATGGGGGTTGCAGTATGATGTATTTGCTATCAGCAGAACATGGCTGAGAGAGGGCCAAGACCGGCAGCTCAATACTTCTGCATACAGAGTCTTCAGACAAGGTAGGGAAGGAGTAAAAGAGAAAGGGTGTCACAATATTGATCAGGGAATCAACTGCAGAAGGGATAACATCTTAGAAATCTCCTCATACAAAGCCATATGGGTAGAACTTAAAAACTAAAAAAGAGCAATCACATCGCTGGGAGGGTACAAGAAATAGAAGAGCAGATAGGTATGCAAATTTCAGAGATACATAGGAGTATAGGGTAGTGATAGAAAGGGATTTCGACTTCCCCAACATTACCTAAGGTAGTCGCCTAGAGGGAGTGGAATTCTTAGGACAGCTTTTTAAGCCAGAATGTAGAAGGCCCTACAAGAGAGGGCAAGTCCTAGATTTAATTTTAAGTACTGAAGCTAGGCGAGTGGTTGAAGTATCAGTGGGGTACCATTAGATTCAACATTATTAAGGAAAAGGACAACTGTGGGCCTGAAATCAAAGTTCTTAACTGGAAGAAGGGCAAATTTGAAAGATAAGGCATGATTTGGTCACTGTGGACTGGGAACAGATACTTTTAGGTAAATGTGTCCCAGCTGAGGGATGCATTCAAGTAAATCATGTTCCAATAAAGACAAAGAATGGGACAAACAAATTGTGTGAACCATGGATATCAAGGCATATACAGGATTCGATAAAGAGAAAAAAGGAAGGTCATGGCAGATACTGAGGGCTCAAAGCAGCAGATGCCCTAGAGGACTACAGAATGTGCACAGGGAAACTTAAAAGGAAATTCGGAGAGCAAAAAGGGGGCATTAAAGAATGATAGCAAATAAAAGAAAGGAAAACTCTAAGTTATAAGTGCAGTAAGGGTAAAAGGACACAGAAACAGAAGTTGCTGGAAAAGCTCAGCAGATCTGGCAGCATCTGTGAAGAAAAAATTCAGAGTTAATGTTTCGGGTCCAGTGGCCCTTCCTCAGAAACGATGATAAAGGGTAAAAGGATAATTAGATAAATCGGGTCCATTAAGGACCACAGAAGTAACTTGTGTATGGAGCCAGAGGACATATGTAAGGTTCCGAGTGGTCTAGCAGGCTTAAAAATATATAAATCTTCAAGGCCAGATGAAATGTATCATAGGCTGTTGAGTGAGGCAAGGGAGGAAATAGCAGGGACACTGGCGATTAATTTTCAATTCTTCCCTGGTCACAGGAGAGGCGTGAGAAAACTGAAGAGGAGCCAATGTGTTACCATTATTCAAGAAGGGAGCAAGGGATAAATCAGGAAACTGCAAGCCAGTCATTCTAACCTCAATATTGGGGGAGCTTTTGGAAACAACTTTGAAGGACAGAGTTAATCTGCACTTGGAGAGGCAAGGATTAATCAAGAATAGTCAGCATGGTTTTCTTAAGGGGAGGTCGTATCTGACCATTTGATTAAAAGAGGTAACCACATGTGTACATGAGGGCAATCCATTCGATGTAGTCTGCTTGGGCTTCGGCAAGGCTTTTGATAAGGTCCCACATTAGAGACTGATAGTGAAGACAAGAGCCCGTAGGATCCAAGGAACTTTGGCAAATTAGATCCAGAATTGGCCGAGTGGCAGGAAACAGAAGGTGAGAGTTAAGGGGTGTTTTTGCGATTGGAAGCCCACGTCCAGTTGGCTGATTACTGGCAAATGTAATTCAATCCAGATAAGCGTGAGGTGAAGCACTTGAGCAGGACAAACAAGGCAAGGAATATATGACAAAATAGATATGAATCAGAGAGACCTTGGCGTGCATGGTCCCTTAAGGTAGATGGACAGGTAGATAAAGTGGTTAAAAAGGAATATGGGATATTTGCCTTTATTAGCCAAGACACTGAGTTTAAGAGCAGGGAGGTGATGTTGAAATTGTATGAAGAGTTGGCTTGGCCACACCTAGAGTGTTGTGTTCAATTCTGGAATCCGAATTATAGGAAGTATGTAATCGCACTGGATAGGGTACAGAGATTTACCAGGATGTTGCCTAGGCTGGAGGGTTTTAATTATGAAATGAAATTGGATAGGTTTGTTTTCCTTGGAGCAAAGGAAATGGAATGGGGGGCATTATGATGTATACATTTGTGCGAGGCATAGACAGGGTAGGTAGAAAGAAACATTACCCCTTGGTGGAGGGATCAATGAATGGGGGAATAGATTTAAGCTAAAGGGCAGGAAAATTAAGAGGGAATGTCAGGAATTTTTTTTCACCCAGAGGGTAGTGGGAATCTGGAACTCACTGCCTCGAAAGGTGGTAGAGGCAGAAACGCTCATTTGTATTTAGATGTACATTTGCAATGCCAAGGCGTACAAGGCAGTGGGCAAAGTTTTGGAAAATGGAATTAGAATAGTTGAGTAGAGATAGTAAGAACTGCCGATGCTGGAGTCAGAGATAACACAGTGTGGAGCTGGAGGAACACAGCAGGCCCGGCAGCAGAGGAGCAGGAAAGCTGACATTTCGGGTCGGGATCCTTCTTCAGAAATGGGGGAGCGGGAGGGGGAAGGGAGCCCTGAAATAAAGAGAGAGAGGAGGGGTAGGGCTGAGGAAGGGAAGTGGAATGGTGATAAGTGAGTGCAGGTAGGCAGTGGTGGGGATTGGTCAGTGAGGTGGGAGGAGCGGATAGGTGGGAGAGAAGACGGATAGGTCAAAGAAGCGGGGATGAAAGGAAGGGTTGGTCACGGGATGAGGCCAGGGGTGGGGAAATTTTGAAACTAGTAAAGTGCACATTGAGACCATTGGGTTGTAGGCTCCCAAGGCGGAATGAGTTGTTCTTGATTGGTGCAGACTCAACAGGCTGTAAACCTCAGACTCTAACCACTCGAGCCTATTCCATCACCATTCAATAAGATCATGGCTGGGTTTCTAGTTCAGCACCTGATCATCTTCCAATCCCAATATCCCTGGGAAACCATCATGTGTTAAAATCTGTCTCAGTCTTGAGTATACTAATTGACTGACCTTCCACAGGCTTTTGATGCAGAGAATTCCGATGATTTATCCTGACTGAAAAAAAACACAACTCAGTTTGAAGTCTTCATCCTGACACCATAGTTTGAGACTTCCCAACCAGTTAGAACAGCCTTTCCATACTTATCATGTCAAGTCTTTCAAGAATGTTACATGTTACAATCAGATAACCTTTTCATTCTTTTAAATTCAAGGAATCCATTCTATTTATTCTCTCTTAATCTGTCCTTTCCTCCCAGGAAGTATGTCTTGTAAGGCAATTATATCCTTCCTTAGAAGACAGGACTGAAATGGTATATTGTCCTTTTAGGTCTGGTTTCATCAAATTCCCTTATATAGTTGCAGAAAGACTTTGTTACATACAGACAGTGCTTCAGCAATGGTTTTTATTGTCAATAATTGCACAATTAATTGAAAATAGCATATTTACATTGGAACAACTTCACAAAACTACCTACCTTCAGATGGATTGTCAGCATTTAAAGCTTTTGCTAAGTTCTCCTTAACCACATTTTCTGATGATGCTTATGTCATATGATCAGAAAGCTGTGATTCCACCTTAATTGAATTCAAAATTATCCTTTTAAACAGAGAATCCAAGTGGACCCATTGTTGACCACTTTCTAAGAATAATTACGAAGTGACCAAAAAAACTCTCTGCAGCTTGCATTTAAAAAACCAACTCTGCAATTATGATTATGAATTAAGTTAATGAAGCTACATTAACTTCAAAATTTTAAAAGCTGCCCCTATTCCAATCAATACACAGCAGGAGCAGGTCCAGGGAAGTTTTCGGGTATGCTAAATAATCCACAGACAAAACTGTCCAAATTTTAGACCAGCATAGATGTCTCATTGATCCAGATTTGGTTTTTAAAACACATTGATTCTATCTTCCCTGTTACCATCAGAAATTTATTTTAAAATTTCTATCTCTGTACAAGCGAAAAATACTCACACCACCTCCTCCAATCCTGCCCACAACTTCATCATGGTGAGATCAAGACTCATTTCACCGTCTCTCATTTGAACTGATTTTCCCCAAGCATTTCAACACTTCGAAAACGTTTAAGCCTGTCTTCCTGCCTACATGGGGCCAGGTCTTTGAAAATCCCTGCAATATTCGCAGTTACTGACAGAAGACTGACTCGGACTTGCAATGGAGGTAATTTTTTATGTCATGGGACCTTCCCGAGTTCTCTACATCATACAAAAGCAGCACTGCTTGAGATGTTTAGCTTGTCGATTTTCGATCGCTAAACTCACGATAAAAATAGTTTTGAAAAGGGTAACGGGGGTTAAGAGGACAGAGGAACGAGCGTTTACCCAAATTGCATCCCAAGGTCTAGGTTAACTTCATGACGTTCCGTTGCAACAAAATTAAGTAATCGTTCGATTTTAACGATGTTTTAACAAAACCGATCATGCCAAGCAGTATTAAATTCCTAACTATGAACTGACCCTAATTTGGAATTTGTACAAGAACAAATTCATCAAGCAGAACCTGTAGAGTGACCAAAGTTAAATTTTCAAGTCAATGACCTTTCATCAAAACTTTAGTTTTCTTGACATGTTACGTGTTTGCCTCCACAAATGTTATATAAACTGCTCAGTTTTGCCAACTTTTCTGTTATTCTTTCAGATTTACAGTCGCAGCACTTTATTTTTAGACTTTCTACTGTATGAGGGTCACGGCCAAGATCCTGGATTTCATTTTAACTGAGCGATTGGGAGCCACAGACAGCCCCCTGTAGACACCGATGCCGCGCCTCCCCAACCCAAACTTGCAACACCCGGCGCCGAACGTTCCCAAAAGCCTATAATTAACGCACCTCTGTCCCAAGAAGCCAGTGAAAGTCGGCCCGAACAAGTGTCGTGTTGAGGGTGAAGGAATCCTAAGAGCCCTTACAAGGCCCACACCAGCCACCATCATCCTCATCCCCACGATAACGCACCTGAAACACAAGCTTCGTCCTTCCCCAGTAATCAGTCAGCCCGGCACTACCCCACAGCACCCAGTCCGCCTGCCCAGCACTCCCTCCAGCAAACAGTCGGCCTGGCTAAAGGTTCCGCCTGATACAACAACAAGAATGTAGCGACACAACACAGAATAACTACGAACACGGTCAAACTATAATTATTTTGATTTATAACCAGTTCCCCGAACAGGAATCTCCATTTAAGCATTTTGAAATCGTTTGCGACTTTATCTAAATATTGTTTTCATTCCCTTGTCATCAGCATAAATACCACTTTTTCCTAGATGCTATCAGTTGTGAGAAAGGGTC